>NC_085137.1:488116040-488298035 GCF_035046485.1 Aedes albopictus | reverse complement strand
CTAGATATACAACTCATGTATAGTCATATGTTCATAGCCATCGCTAGAACTAGAAACGAATTGAAAAAAAAATTGTTTCCCTCCCTTCCAATTTCCACTCACAGCACAGTGTATATAACGCCTACAAGTTATGCAACCAAAGCGTGCTGTGCCGCTTGACCTTATTCACCTCATTCACCACACAATCTATCACCTTACGAACACTATAAATAACCCCCTATCCATGGATCGCATCACCGACCCAACGGTGACTCCCAGATCTCCCATCCTTTCCGTCTAACAAATACTCCAGTCCGTGCTGGTTGTGGGGATGCAGAGGTGATCTTGGTCTTTAGTAGCAACAACCAACACACTCTAACATTCCTCTTCCTTCCCAACTGACTATAAGGACGTGGCCGGCGCCGTTATTGATCCAAAATGTGTGAGCTGCTAGAATTGCACGGGGCCGGGTCACAACGTCCGAGGCCATACAGTCCCGGACATTAAGTCGCGTTTTTTTGCGAAATAGCGTCCAAAAGTTTGGATGCGTCATAACATCCTATGTGCCTTCTTTCCTTGGACTTCGTGGCGTATCTGCAAGTTCGGACGTTATGCCCCGAAAAAATGCGCCATAAAGTCCTGGGACTTTATGGCCTCGGACGTTATGATACTGCGCCGAATTGCACTTTGAGAATAAGTGGAGTGTCCCAGCTCTTATTCATTTGGATCTCAGTGCAATTGGTACCAGCTCAGATCAATCACGGAGGAGCAACCATTGACATGTATAATCAGATTTGATCGTTAATCGTTTGATCGATATGATTATTGTTGAAATATTTTTATTTTAAAATTTTTTCATAGAAAATTTTATTTTCCGTGTAAATTTAAGGCAAATAGTTTTAGAGTGTATTCGATTCCCTTAAACTATATAGACTGTTTCAGAAATTATAAATACACTAACGATAACCTGCCATTTCAATTTGAGCACAATATCCAAAAAAGTTTCTTCTAGCACTTATAGTACACATGCTAACGAAGCAAATAATACCAATTTTGTTGATGTTTGTGGTAAAAGTTAAAAAATAGGGCTCTGTAAACTAGATGATTAAAATTTGAAGTTGCACAATTGACCACTTTGTAGCATAGTAGAAAAGAAAAAAATCTCACAGATAAAATATTTGATTTCCAAACACAATAAAAATTGCTGTATCGATAATAAAAGATATTTCTCGATTGGTAAAAGTAATTTTTACTGGAATATTTGATCAAGAACCACCATTACGGGCCTTCTCAAAACAAAAATTTTTGTTTCAAATTTCTCAACAACACCAGTAGCAACAAACGTTAAGCAAACGAATGTCTTAATTACTGTTTACTGCATTCGTTTTGTGGTATGACAAGCTTTGCCATCTGAAGGATCGAATGAGCTGAAAAAATAAGTTTGTTTAGATTAAATGCGTTCAGGAAAGCTAAGAAACTGTGTGGTAGTTCTTATGTTCCGTAGAAAACCTTAAAAAATGAGAAACTTGACCTCCGAAAAAATGTTGTGGAAATGCCTTTATCGATTTTTCCCAAATTTTGATCAAGGCATTCCTTAGACAACTTGTTGAGAAAGCGAATGTGATAAAAATTTAGATAATTTTTGGTATTTAGTGATAAAAAATGTTGAAATCATTAAAAAAACACCTTTGTGCAAATGCAAATTTGAAAAATTAAGTTAATTGTTAGAGAATTCGACTGTTCTTTAAAATATAAAGACAATTGAAAGGAAATATAAAAATATGGAGTACAATATGCTATACTCTGAAAGAAGTTGGTAAAAATCATTAAAACAGTTCATTTAATTTAATAAACAAAGTGTATTTATAATTTCTGAAACAGTCTATAAAACTACGATAGAATGATTTGGGAAAAAATTAAAATATGTTTATTGTAACGATTCAATACAAAATAAACAATGACTTCTATAGGGTGACTAAAACATCAATTTTTCAATTGTATTAGAGGGTTAAACGGCAAAATTGAAAAAAAATCTCAATTCGATCATAAACTAAATCAGGATTTTATTCAGTAGCTTAAGCTTTTTCAAATAATATTGCAAAAGATTCTCCGAAACATATTCGTTTTTTTCTAGAATTTAATATCAAATTCTCTAAGAAAATAATTCTTAATCTTGCTGAAACTATTAAACTTTTTTTGGGGTTACTCCTAGTCAGAGATGCCAGATTATTTTCATCAAAAATCTGTATCAATACAGATTTTTCTGTATCGCCGTCTTTGAGGGGATAGCAGACAGCTAGACACCTAGAGTCCTAGATTTCAATAAAAACTAACAAAAGTGTATTACTTTTAGACTGTTTTAAATTTTTACTGGTATTTATTTTTCTAAAACATGTGTGAAAATGTACAAATTTTCATAAATTCTTCAAAGTCTAAACAGCAATTTACAAAGTTTTCATTGAATTAACTGAAAATGACTTCAAATTTTATGCTTTCTGTAGAAATCTGTATCACATTTCAAAAATCTGTATTTTTCTGTACTCTGTATCTTGTCTGTATGGAAGGTCAAAAATCTGTATAATACAGAAAAATCTGTATATCTGGCATCTCTGCTCCTGGTGCAGTTTTTGAGATATTTTAAGTAAAATTGTGAAAGAAATTGCGGAATTTTCAAAGAGGCTTATGTATAAGTTCTTTAGTAAGTTTTTGAAGATATTCCTGAAATTGTTTGGTATGGAATTCTCCTCATTTAATAATTGTTTCAACATTATTCCAATCAAACAATATATTGAAAAATTGATTCTTGTACGATTTTTTAAAATTTTTTACAGTGTGTTTTGTTTCTGAAAGTCTACTTAAAGTTCTTCCACTATTTTGAGGGAATATTTTTTACATTTTATCAGGATTTTCGACAGTTGTTTTTGCAGATTTTTTAGAAGTTTCTTCGAGAAATCTCTACAGAAAACTATGCGAACATTCTGTGAAGAGTTTATGTGAGATTTCTAAAGCAACTTTCAGAAAAAATAAAAAGAATAATTTCAAGAGAATGAAGGAATTATTGAAGCATTCAGTAAGATTTGAAGCTGGAATTCTGTAGGGAGCAGAATTTTTGAAGAAATAAAGCCTGTATCCGCAATAATCGGGACACAGAAGTACGTCAGTAGCTCTGTAATGAATCGGTAAAATTGGCCAAATAATTGACTGAGAACTCTTTGGTGTATGTTTATTATTTGTGCTAAATTTCATAAAAATCGATGCATTACTTTTAACTGTGGATGAAAAACAAACAGACGTGGTTTTAAGCATTATGTACAATCATGACCAATTTTCATTCGCATAGTAGATGGTTCTTTTATGCTACAGTTCAAAGTTCTGTGATGATAATTATGAAATTACGTTAGCAGTTATGATACTTATTGAGACACTTTCTAGTAAAATTTCATCAACTTTGACCACTTGGTTTGAAAGCTACTGGTGTTGATTGGGGTGAGTGTTAGTGAAAATTTTTCGTGTTTTTCATGTGCGATTTTTGCCTATTCATAACTTTTGAATTCCTCCGCGAATTTTCATGAAGTTTTCACAGAAGCTAGTTTATTATGTGTATATTATGCCTGCAAAATTTGATGATTATTGGTATAGTACTTTCAATAGTATAATCGAAACTGTAAAGGGCGCTGACTAATTGCTGTCTGAGAGGCTAAAATCACGTTCAGTCCCAAAACATGTTTCGACTATAAAATTGTTGATAGTGCATCGATTTTTTTGAAATTTTGCCCATGCAACAAATGTAGATTGAGAGGTTTGTGATCAAAATTTCAGCCATTTCCTTTGCCAAATTCAAAAGTTACAGCGCTGACAAGCAAAACTTGGGGCTGTACAAAATTCAATGGCGCACATTTTACTCTTTCGTTGCTATAACAAAAAGTATTGCACCGATTCACATGAAATTTTGTAGGTGAAATGAACACATCTTAAGATGTTATTAGACAAAATTTGAGCAATTTTAATGTATCTATTGCAGAGTTACAGCTGTGTTTCTGTGTCCCGAATATTGCGGATACAGGCTTTATAGAGGCAAATTAAAAACTTTTTATGAAATTACCATATTTTTTTTAGAAAAAAATAAATATCAAAGAAAAATATGCAACCAATTTTTGGAAGAAAACTTTCCAGATATTTTCTGGAGTTGAAAACTGTTGGCAGAAATCTTGGGAAGAATCCCTGGCGGAGTTACTTATAAGGTTTTTAATAGAATTGTTTTTGAATAAATTTTTGAATTGCTGAAGTAATGATTGGAAGATTTTTCAAATATGCCGAATAATGGATTTTTGATCTATTTTCGGCAGAAGCTACATAAGATAATAAGGAGACAGATATAACAATGACTCCTAAAATAAAATAGAGAGATAAGACACAGAGGGCATAAAATACAGTAAAGTCTGCGAAGACAGAGTACACGGAGAAGCCAGAGTAGACAGGAAAAACAAAGAAGGTAGAGAGTTAACAGGGGGCAGGGGAAAACAGCTCAAGTAACATTTTTTAGTCAAAAAGACTAGAAGAGGTTCATAATAAAACCAAACTAAAAGGTATACGGTTTTATGACGTTTCTCAAAACCTATAAAAGACTAATTGGTCATCAAAATATTACTTGAGAGAGAACGCAGAGAAAATAATGAAAACGAAAAAAAAACATTAAAGGCATAGAAGACACAAAAACTATTTAAAAAAATGAAGAGAACACTGGATATACGTGAACAGATAATACGAAGAGAGAACAGATAATGCAGAGAACAGATAATGCAGAGAAAGCAGAGAAGACATCCATAGTTGAGAAGACATTAATGACTTAGAAACTAGAGATATTGAAAAAGCAGAGAAAACGGTGCACCGCGGTGTACTATTTTCGTAGTGACGAAGATGGCATAGGAAACAAACATATACAGGGGGTGGCAATTTTTTTTCTCCCACATAAAAATTCAACATGCTGTAACTTTTCATAGAGTGCATCAAAATATCTCAAATTTTGATTGTTTGTCAACCTGTTATATGTGCATCATTGGTACAAATTTGGGCTCCATTAAATAATTTTTCGCGAAGTTAGAACCGTTCGGTTAAAACACTATTTTTAGACAACTCATTTTTGAGCTGCCATATCTCGGAAACCAGTGAACCGAATTGAATGATTTTTTAACGTTTATCAACAATATACTGATACTTCATGCAACGTTATAAAATGTAATATTTTCTCACGGCGAATTAAGTTATACCGGGTTGAAATGTATACCCATATAGAGGAAAATAAATCAAATTTACAATACCATACAAAAATTACTAAATGTGTTCTTCCTTTAATCTAAATAGGCTCTAATATATCTGATTAGAGATAACTTTAGAACAGTAGTGGAAAGTCTTTAAACATCACCACTAAAATTTATTGACATTGACGTAAAAAAGTTACATTTATTCGAAAAAAATCCAAAAAGTGTCAATCCATGATAACTTTTTTCAACGTTCAAAAAGTATCTATGTTTTAATAGTTTGTGAAGCATTTGTATGTTGTTAGTGTACGTTCAAAATTTCATTCAATTCGGTTCACTGGTTTCCGAGATATGACAGCTCAAAAATGAGTTGTCTAAAAAATAGTGTTTTACCAGAACTATTCCAACTTTGCGAAATATTAATCAATCGAGCCCAAATTTGTACCAATGATGCACATATAACAGGTTGGCAAACAGTCAAAACTTGATATTTTTTATGCACTCTATGAAAAGTTATAGCATGTTGAACTTTTTTGTGAGAGAAAAAAAAGTTGCCTATCCCAAACATTTTGGCCATCCCCTGTACATATAGGAAACTTAGAAGGTACAGAAGACAGAGAAGACAGATGAAGAATTTAGAAAATACAGAGTAGGCAAAGATTACAGAACAGGCAGAGCAAACATGAAAGACGTAGTAGACAATGAAATGATAAAAGTTCGGGAAGAGAGTGAAGATTGTGAAATCGAGAACATGGAAAAAAGCAAAGAAACCAGTACAGATGAAGAAGACTTTGATGAATTCTGTCTGTCTAGAGAGGAAAATATTGAAGATAGAAAAAAAAGCGATTACAGAATGCAATCCATCTGCCATCACTGCCCACTCTAGCACCATCGGACGCCGCCCAACGACTAAATGGCGTCGTTTGGCCGTTCGTCGGAACTTGAGCAGAATTGCAGGTGTTAAATTACCCACAAGCCACTCCGGTCATCGAAAACCGGGCGAAGCGCATCAAACTCTTGCCAGGTACCTACCTGGTCCTGCAAGAGGGCGACGTCGAAGCTGATGGTGGTGGGTTGCTGGCCATAAATCTTGCCATTGACAGCGCAAATGAAGCGCGCACTGCTTCTGCCATCCAACAAAGCGTCCCAACCGGGTTTTCGCGCGCCAACCATTGCTACGCATGGAAATCGATAACACCCCTTCTGGCCTCCTGGTCTGCTAGCTGGTTGGGATACTCGGATACTTAATGAAGTACGAAATGTGCCTCCGCCGGAAGGTGATGCTGCGCTGGTGGACGATCATGGATGGACCACATGGCATAGGCTTGAACTGAAAAATGGTGTGGTCTTTTATCATTTTGGGGCCGCCACCGTCGTCGGCTTGCGCGCGGAAATAGTCTGGTCGAGCGCTGTTCAGTTCAAGGTAAATGAAGAATAATAACGCTTGTAATGGTCCCGGTGATTGACACATGGTTTGAGAAATATATCTTCCGAAGAATGCGCGATGCAATGAGTATGTTTGTTCACTCGATGGCATTAACTAATCGTGATTTCATGGAAATTTATGCAAATGCGCGCATATGCAAAACGTTTTTCCTAACGTAACCTTGATACGCATAGCATCTTAGAAGCCTTTCAGAAGGATGTGCAAAGCTTCAGGGAGATCTCCGTACAGCTTTGGTATCTTAAAAGTTTTCAAAAATTTCTGGAATGTTCCATTTTAATCTCAAATTTTGAATTTCTTCAATAATTTCCAAGTCCTTCCAAAGTATTACATTGAATCGATATTCTTTTGTTGAATTGAGATTAGATGCATTTTCCTGCGCTTCTCAACATCGAGTTTTCCTTTGCACGTTCGAAGACTACAGATTTACTACAGTGCCCTGCCATCTCAGCATGAAGCATAAAGCATGGCCTAAGTCAAAGTTATGCTTGGAAAGCAAAATTCCATCTCTCCCTTGGAAATCCCACGACTTCTCCGCATCTACTTCCACCGAACCACCCAATAAAATATAGCTCATCCCATGCTCCCGATCCGGAGCATCGACAACAACAGGTAAAACAGCAGGTTGTTCATGCGCTGCTCACGCTGCTGCTAAGGCATCGCGAAAGATGTCTTATTGCACTTAATCTCGGCTTCTGCACGGTCGGTCCGAGAGCGGAAGCCCGACAACATAAATGCAAGTTGCTGCAAAATTTATGAATGCCTCGACCGACCGTCCACCCGTCCATTCCATCCCAGTCCAACTCGTAGCGCAAATAAATACATCTCAGCGATATAATTTAAAATAAAAAGACGTTCAGACGTTCTTCTACCTTCTGCTTGTCTGGTTGTCGTGAGTGCTTTCCGACCACTTCGGCGAAACCTAGGTACAGTCAGTTGCAGTTGCACGTCACTATTAGCTCGTTATGGGAGAAGTTGTTTGAAGAACTTGCGCTAAAGTCCATTGGACGCTGCGACGAAGTCAACGAAGGCATGACAAAACTACAGGATAATCAGCTTCGTGGAGCGAGGGGCGGTGGGAAGATGCTGCTGCTCTAATAGGTTGGACAAATTAGAATAAATAGCTGAAATTACGCAATAAACAGGGCTTCCGACTGAGCGAGTGGTGTTTTACGGTAGCTTTTAAAATGCGCTCCTAGAATATGCAATTAGGTTTTCATCTAGTTTCCGTCTGTGTAAGCACCGACCAATAGTGATCGAGCTTATTCTTTCCGCCTAATGGCCAATTTGGAATCAAATACTAATTTATAAATTATATATCATGTAGGTAACAAAATAGTGTAAGAGAACTACAATTTCCTTAGAATAATAATATTGAATGATTGTCCCTCGAATTCTGTTTCCGTCAAGTCCAGGTCTATTTCGAGCACAAGCTGAATTCAATTCCCTGCACACCTTCTACGTGACACTATGGTACATACGATGGTCAAAAATTATGATTTGACCGTTGGTGTTTATTCGAAAAGTGATTTGACCAATCGCAATCCAAATCAAAGCATGTGTTCAAGTACGGTTGAGCAAAAACTTTGGAGTATCGACCAAAATATTTCAATTAATATTTTTGCCCACCAGAGGTCATAATACGCCATCACAGTGCAGTGCAATACGATGTTTAGTATGCGGAAAATCCACTCACATTTTTTTTGTATTATTGTGTATTTTAACTAAAGCTAATTCTACACTTATACTCCACTCACACATTTGCTTGCACCTCCTTAGGCGAAGACAACTGTAAACAAACATTCTACTGACCAGAAAAAAACGATTGAATTGACCAATTGAACAGCTTTTGCTGCATTCTGCAGCAGTAAAAACCAACTTTGAAGTGCCACAGAGCTTTTGTGGGGTGTGAATTTAAGGTTGGTTTAACATGTGAATCTGGCGAAGTGAAAAGCTAGTTGGTGAGTGAAGTAGTGAGCTGGTGTTCATGTAAATTAGTGAAACAAGCATCCAATAGACAAGTGCAGCGATGAGTTTTGTGTTCCATCGCTTAGAAAAATGTGTGCGTATTACACAAACACTACTTAAGTTACTGTTGAAAAATAGTAAACAAAATCAGCTGCTCCCGGCAAAATCAAACGGATCCCGAGCAGAGGAAAATATCAAAATAATAACAACGGAATCACAAAACCTGTTTTTATATCTCGGTTTGTTATTATTAACCTATTAAGTCATCACCGTTCCATAACATGTTCTGTTGGGCAATCTTATTTTGTTATGATCGTGCTCTTGGTATATTTTCTTTAAATTACATTTCAATATTTAACATGTTTAGTTGTAGCACAAGTTCAGTTGTTATTATGTCATTGAGACTGTACAAATATTTGATCATTAATATTACAACATGACTAGCTTTGCAATCAAAACTACACCATTCGAGATTTTCGTTGTTCACAGCATTGCGTGAGGAATTGTAAGAGAAAATATTATTTTGTCATCAGTTCCTCTTCTTACTGACATTACGTTTTAACTGTGACAGTGCCAACTTATCAGCCTTTTGTTTTATAAGCACTTCGAAAAGTATACCTGTTTTTTGTTCCAGTTTCAGTTAGGTATGAATACGAAAATAGAGAGTGTAATAGAGTGTTAGCCATTTTATTAAACATTTTGGATCAACTGGTGGAATTCAACGACGAACAACACATTTTCGACAAACATGTAAAAAAATAAGTCATCAAGAACTCCATTGATTACTTTTAGACATGTTTTTTTATTGATTTCCCTGCATCGAGCCCTCTTAGATTCACTTGGATAAATGTGTCAATCAATGAGGTAATACTATAAATTAATCTTATAAACAATGAACCGCCTAATAAAGGGTTTCAAAACGACGGTAGTTTTTCATCGTAAGTTGTTTGGAAAATAAACGAAAACTATTGTTTCTCTCTGTTTTCGATAATAAATCGCTTGCGACAACAATAGCGTCCCAATTATGAATGAAACATTTAACAATACATAGATCCTATTGTTGCGTATCCCATTGAATGCATATGTAGGCTGACCAGATAGTAACAAGATAAAAACGGGACATACGAGCATAAAATACGGGACACACAAAATGTTTAAGATTGAAATTATAAATTATTTCATAACGGATGTGTTCCAAAAGTTCTCAGATATACAAATTCGTGTGCTCTAAAAAACGAAATTAAAAAGAAAAGAAACCTGCGAGTGTATACAACAAACATTATTGCTGTACAACAGACGAATAAGCCGCTCTTAAACTCTTAAGCTGTCATTGTTACTTGAGAAGGAACCAATCGAGTTAATGCGTGCAAAATTTAAGTAATCATAAAACAAAGAAAATAGAAAGAAATTATATGTTTTTTTCCGCAATATTAAAAAATTATGTTCAACAAACTTCTAGTCTAGAAATTTAATTTTAAAGACAATTGAAGACAGTAGGAATCATAATCGGTTGAAAAATAAGAGTTATCTTAGCTAGAGTCCAAATCACATTTTATTCTGAATTCTATTATTTTGGGCTGAAACTTGGAGAAGCCATTTTTATGTGAATTAAAACCATAAGAGCACACAAACCTGAATAACTTTTGAAATTTAAGTCGCACCAAAATAATCATAAGAACATGTCTCGAAGTTGAAGTTATAATATTGTAATTGTTTCATTAATTTCTTATTGCTATTAAAGAATGAATGAAAATGCCAAATAACCTGTATGCTACTGAGATTTTGGCTTTCTCAGTCTACGGAATCCAAATGATTAAATTTGCATTGCCCGACGTTTAGGAGCAAATCATTTCCAGTCGTAAACCTCTAGCATAATCTGTATGTTTATTTTTGGATGTAATTATTTTATGATAGTCGTAGTTTGCTCCATTTTTATTTTTTCTGAATATTTATGGGCAACTATTTTAGGAGACATTTTTTTTTTTTTTACTTAATCATTTATTTGCAGGCTTATGCGCCATTAGGCATAACGAAGCCGAGTTCATTTGAATATTTTTTAACAATTTCATGTTGGATTCTTATATACTATGTTAATTTTGGGGAACCGTAAAACTCGCGGTTTGGTCGAGGTTAGGGAGAACAAAGTTTTTCTTTGGGAAGGATGGGATTATGGGATCTTTCCGTTGACATTCAGCAGCGTAGAATATTGGCGTTTCACTGCTGGTCAAACGAAGAGTGGACATACGACCTGTAACGATACAAACAAACGGGTTTCGAGGGGAAACAAGGTGGACAACCAAAGCGACAAGGGGGGATCAAACAACTACATTAATGTTCTTTAAGTACTCGTAAACGAGCCTCAAGTATTCTAGATCCCGCTTACCCAGCACATCTCTAATGTCTTGCTTTTCTGGTTTCCCTCGGGCCCTGAGGGATGCACATAAATCGGATCTGGCAATACCGTATTCGGGACATTCCCACACAACATGGTTGATGTCTTGATAGCCTGCACCACAGCTACAACGATTGCTATCAGTGAGCTTTATTCGATAGAAATGTGAGCCAAGAGAGTAGTGATTGGACATAAGCCGACACATTACCTTGATAAAATCTCGACCTATATCCAACCCTTTGAACCACGGTTTCTTCGACACCTGCGGGAGAATGGAATGTAACCATCTGCCCAAATCTCCATCATCCCATTTTTGTTGCCAACTGATCAAGGCATGCTGACGAGCAATTGAAAAAAAATCATCAAAGGCGATTTGTCGGTCATAAATATCGCCTTCCATAGCGCCCACCTTGGCAAGCGAGTCCGCCTTCTCATTGCCCGGAATCGAGCAATGCGAAGGGACCCAAACCAAGGTGATATTATATGCTTGATTCGATAAAGCACTCAGAGTAGATCGTATTTCACTGAGGAAATACGGAGAGTGCTTTACCGGCCTCATTGAACGAATAGCCTCTATCGAGCTGAAGCTATCCGTAAAAATGAAGTATTGATCAGAGGGAAGAGAGGCGATTCGCTCTAATGCGTAGTGTATAGCCGCCAATTCTGCGACGTATACTGAGCAAGGACTTTGAAGTTTGTGGGCGGCGCTATGAAGCTCATTAAATACACCAAATCCAGTGGAATCATTTGTTTTTGACCCGTCGGTGAAAAATCTTCTGTCGCAGCTGACATGACCAAACTTGCTTGCAAAAATTTTTGGAATGTGCTCCGATCGGAGCTGATCTGGAATTCCACGGATTTCTTGCTTCATGGTCAGATCAAAACCTATAGTGGAATTGAAGAAGTCTGGGAAGCAATCGCGGTTGAGAATATTCGAAGAAGGGCTAACCTCCAGAGTCATGTACGAGTAGTACACTGTCATAAATTTTGTTTGATGAATTCGTTCGATAAGCTTTTCAAAGTTTTCAATTACCAATGGATTTAGTACCTCACAGCGGATGAGGAACCTCAACGACAACTCTACGAATCGATCTGATAAAGGCAATACTCCTGCTAGAACCTCTAAACTCATTGTGTGAGTCGAGTTCATGCAGCCTAACGCGATTCTAAGACAGCGATACTGGATACGCTCTAGCTTCAGGATGTGTGTTTTCGCGGCGGACTGGAAGCAGAAACTACCGTACTCGAGAACCGACAGTATCGTTGTCCGATATAGCTTTATCAGATCTTCCGGGTGGGCTCCCCACCATGTTCCGGTGAGTGTACGCATGAAGTTGATTCGTTGTTGGCACTTCTGATACAGATAATTAATGTGCTTTCCCCAGGTGCCTTTGGAGTCGAACCAGACCCCTAGATACATATGTGAAAGAGCTTGAGAGAGTTCCTTACCCAAAAATTGAAGCTCTAGATCGGCTGGATCTCGCTTCCTAGAAAAGACAACTAACTCAGTTTTCTCCGGAGAGAATTCGATACCCAGCTTTACAGCCCAAGCAGACAAATTGTCCAGAGTATCTTGCAATGGTCCTTGCAGAGCTTCCGCCTCTGGTCCGGTGATAGAAACCACGGCGTCATCCGCAAGCTGTCTTAACGTGCAATTTTCCACGAGACATTCGTCGATATCTCTGACGTAAAAATTGTAAAGAAGAGGGCTTAAGCATGAGCCCTGGGGGAGACCCATGTAACTAATTCGTGAAGTTGCCGAGGTTCCATGAGAGAAAAACATGTGCTTCTCAGACAACAAGTTGTACAAGTAGTTGTTTAAAATCGGAGAAAGCCCACACTCGTGGAGTTTGTCTGAAAGGACATCAACGCAAACTGCATCAAAAGCCCCCTTAATATCCAAAAATACTGAGCCCATTTGCTCTTTTTGAGCATAGGCCAGTTGAATTTCTGTAGAAAGCAGCGCCAGACAATCGCTCGTTCCCTTGCCTCTGCGGAAACCGAATTGAGTATCTGAAAGAAGGCCGTTCGATTCAACCCATGTGTCGAGCCGATGGAGAATCATCTTCTCTAGCAGCTTCCGTAAGCACGACAACATCGCAATAGGACGGTACGAGTTGTGATCCGACGCGGGCTTCCCGGGCTTTTGGATGGCAATAACTCTCACTCGTCTCCAATCATCCGGAACAGTGTTGCTCTCCAGGAATAGATTGAATAAGTTCAACAAGCGCCTCTTTGCGACGTCTGGGAGGTTTTTGAGCAAGTTGAATTTTATTCCATCCATTCCAGGGGCAGAGTTGTTACATGATAGAAGCGCGAGTGAGAATTCCAACATCGAAAAGGCTGAATCCATAGAATCCCTTTCGGGTGGATGACGACGAATGTTCGCTTGTACTTGGACCGAATCCGGACAGACTTTCTTCGCGAAGTCGAAAATCCATCGAGGAGAGCTTTCTCTGTCCTCATTAACCGACACCGCGTTGCGCATTCTTCTTCCGACCGTCCAGAGAGTTCGCATTGACGTCTCCCGCGATAACCCGTTCACGAAATTTCTCCAGTAACCACGTTTCTTCGCCTTCACGAGGCCCTTGAATTTGGAGACGAGAGAAGAATATCGCTCGTAGTTCTCCCGTGTTCCACGCTTTCGATATAATTTGAACGCGGCGGATCTTTCGCGATAAACTGTGGTACATTCGTCATCCCACCACAATGTGGGAGGTCGTCGTCGTACCGAAGTTCCCGGAACCGGTCTACGCTGCGCTTGAAGAGCACTGTTAACGATCAACTCGGACATGAACTGATATTCCTCCTGTGGGAGGAGAATATCAACCGACTGCTCGCCCTCGGAGATCAACTCAGCATATTTTCCCCAATCAATATGCTTTGTGAGGTCATATGCGATGTCGATCTGGTGAGCTTGACGCGTATCATTGGTAATCGAAATTTTGATCGGCAAATGATCACTACCATGGGGATCCTGAATTACATTCCACGTGCAATCCAATGATAGTGAATTCGAACATATTGAGAGGTCTAACATGCTTGGAGGATCTGGAGGTTTAATTCGCGTTGCTTCCCCGGAGTTCAAAATTGTCAAGTTGAAATAGTCACAGAGGTCGTATATCAATGTTGCGCGATTGTCGTCCTTCGGAGACCCCCAGGCTGTTCCGTGAGCATTAAAATCTCCTAGGATCAACCATGGCGCTGGCATAGTACTGCATATGTCCGCAAGATCTCTTCGAGATACTCTTGTGCTGGGCGGTATATATACACTGGCTATGCTTAAGCTTTTACCCCGTATAGTAATATGACATGCAACTATTTCAGTGCCGTTCATCGCGGGGAAATCAATTCTATAAAAGGAATGGAGCTTATTGATCCCCAAGATCACCCCTCCATACCCATCCCCTCGATCACGACGAATAATATTAAAATCGTGGAAAGAGATATCTTTATCGGAAGTTAGCCATGTTTCACTAAGAGCAAATATGTCACAGCGTGTATTGTGGACTAAAAATTTGAACGCATCCATATTTCTGATTAGGCTTCTACAATTCCACTGTAGAACTTCTATCATATCTCCGACCTCACTGGACAAATTAGCCATCGAAAGATATGAAAGATTCAAGGATTGGCCATTTTGAAGCCAGCTGCTTCAGAAGAGGATTCACAAAAGAAAGGACCATGTTGATCAAATTTCTTATAACGGGCGAGACATCCAACGTTTCGAAGATGATATCCACTATCCCAGAAAGAGAAATTTTTCCGGAAGCGTCGGTTGGATGCTGTCGACGTTCATTTTGTCGAGTTTGTTTGCTTTCTGAACGAGAAACTGGGACATCTGGGGTTTTAGATGTTCCCGGAAGTGACGGGAAATCCTCGGGTGAGAATTTAAAACCCGGAGGTGTAACCTTTTTCGTATTTCCGCCACTTCTTAATTTTGTCAGAGGGACGGGAGGAGCTTTTTGAACAACAGGAGCGATTTTTGAAGCCTGCTGTTGCATGTGCCGTTTTGCAACAGCACGCTTCCTTTTCGTGCCTGTCTCAATAATCGTGTACTCTTCTCCACCCTCAGAGTCAGAGCCTTGATCATCTTCCGGCAGGGATGCGAAGATGTTGTTACTAGCAATAGGCTGGGCCGATGGAACTACGGCCGGGGTAATCTTTTTCAGCATTTCTGCATAAGACCGCCTCGACCGCTGTTTTAGGGAGTTTATTGTACGTTTCTCCCGCTCTATGTACTTCGGGCATGCACTTAGCTCGTGTGGCGGTGTTTCACCACAAGTTATACACCTTGGTCCCGTGTTGCAGGGACCCTCGGCATGTTGTTCGCCGCATTTACTACAGCGTGGCTTGTTGCTGCAGTAAAGTGCGGTGTGGCCTAACTGCTGGCATTTTTCACAGTGCATGACCCTTGGCTCATAGAGACGCACAGGTAGTCGAAGAAGCCCAACTACGAGGACGCTTGGAAGAGCCGATCCGGAAAAAGTCACCCGAAAGGAATTAGATGGTTTTTTAGTTCCATCTGAGTAGTTTTTATTCAATTGCTGGACATCAAGCACTGGAACTAGTGGGACGGCACGATTTTTAAACCCACCAGCTCCAGACTTGATATCAGCACATGTTACATCATCTTCGGTGACCACTCCGTAACACTCTACCTCTATGCTGGGAACGTATACTTTCCATTCCCTCGAAAAAAGCTCATAGGCAGCAATTCTATTTGCTTCTTCGCGATCAGTCACGATAACACGCAACTTATCGCGACTGGGTGAGTCTATTTCGAGAATACCTCGAAACGATTTTGCCAGATCTTTTCCGATTTGGAGTTTGTTTAAACGTTTTCCATTAGCTTTGGGCCGAAAGAAAACCAGAAAGGGACCCTTAGATCCGGGCGGGTAAGCTTTCGGGCGGGGGTTCGCCGTATTAGAGGAGGAACCGGAAGTAGAGGGGAATACAGGGGGTTGAGTTGGAAAATCATGCAGTTCAGAATCGGTGTTCATCGTATTCACCGTTTGCCATGTTTCGTTTATCGGGGAGGTAGTCAAAGCATTTTCGGGAGGGACGGTACATGCAATCAGTTGGGGAACCACTGGAGCGATTGAAAATGCAGCTTTTTCAGTTTCTCCCGTATCCATGGCTTGAGTATTCTGGGAATGTACTATTGACTCAGCTGCCTGAACTGAGGCTGGCTCATCGTCCGATGAGATAACATATTCCGGCGAACCCCCACCGGTATCATTTGGCTCCATTGTGGGAAGCCACACAGAAAGTAAAAAACTTAACTATTTTTGTTGTTTTTTAATAATAATAATAAGGTGAATTAAAGACGCAGTCTAATGGGAATTCAATTCTTAAATTTACGTCTAAGATAAATAGCGAAAAAAAAAATGCAGTCAAAAAAAAATCAGACTGGAAAAACAAGAGAAAAAAAAAAAAAGGAGGGCTACTCTACTTGGGGATGCCGGCGACAAGAGAGAGAAAACAACGAAATATTTACCACAGCAGTCAGCAGGGCGCGGTGACCTTGATTTGCACTCGAAACAAAGCCCGTGCAGATGTCTGTTACTGCCGCCTGGTAAGTAATCGATTTGCTCGCACGCTGGCGAAAGCTGCTGTTTTGTCGTCCGTTCTGGGTGCGCCTGCACCCAGCGTGTTGAATTGAACGGCCTGCCGCCGCGACGACAATGGTGATGATGTTGATAACGGCGATGGTAGTAACGATCGGTAATTAATTACCGGATGGACTACAGATGAATAGTACACGTGTAAACACGTGTCTACTTCCTGCGTCTTTCACGGGTCGCCTTAGGCACTTGTACTTCGTCCACAGTGGGACAACACACGATATAAAAACCACTTGGGAAAAAAACTCCACCGGCTACGAAGCCAATGCCTGCGACTCAGACACGGTAACACAACCGGCTGCTTCAAGCGAACGACGAGGAATGTTTTAGGAGACATGATACATGCATGAGATTCTTTCAAAAAATATTTTCACTTTTCGTATTTTAAATCTGAAATCTCTAATCATATAAAAAGTGTTGATGTCATCAAACCAACCGATAAATCACATTATTGGAATGATTATTTTGTTTAACTTTAACTCCTTTCTGCATGACTTAATAATTTCCATTGAAAAACATAGATAAAATGAATAAATTAACATTTCATTCTAGTGAATTCCCGTAAAATTGCTGAAGAATGTAATACAAAATTATGCCTTAACACTTCGCAAACTGCATTTTAAACTTATTGAGAATTTTAATAAATGCACAAAAAACTTATTGAATTGTGAATTTCAGTAAGCTTTTAGGTAATATTTCTGATATATTTTGAATCATTAATATTTAACTCGAAATTTCAACAGGATGAACCTTTACTTCTTTATTAAGGAATATCTGTTTCATTGAAAAGAGTCATGATGGGAAAATAATTTGAAACATTATCTTAATAGGTTAAACTTATTTTTATTTGTTAACACTAAAATGCTCGTTTTCCGAAAAATACGAGACATTTTGACCTTTTTCCACAATACGACGGGACAACCCTAATAGGTCATAAAAACGGTACTGTCCCGTTGAATACGGGGCGTATGGTCAGCCTATGCATATGGGGCTTTGGAGGAGTTCCTATGCAACAGAAAAAAAGCAAATTTTGTTTTCAGATTGTTATCAATAACGTATTCATATCAAAATTTGTTATTGAAATATTTTAAAAATTCGCTGTTATTAAGTTGCTATTGAAACTAACAAAACATGTTATTAAACAGGTCTTCCAGGAACATTTTTTTGTTATAATTTTTGTTATTTTGCCGCTTATGACAGACAAGTTTATAACAGGATATGTTATGTTAATAACATAAAAATAACTCTTTCCGCTACGCAGTTATTTTTCCAAAATAACACATTTTATTATGCTGTTGCTATTCCCTTCTGCTCGGGGACTTGCATTAGTGTTCGTGACACCGCGCTGGGAGAACTCAACAGCGTGGTGAGAGAACAAATTTATAAGTGAGTGATTTAGTGAATATACATATGCTAACGAGTGAGTGATTTGATGCATCATTGAAGTGGAAACGATTTTTTGCGAATAACTTGCGAAAGGCTAGTAATTTTGATTTTCATGGCAAATCAAATGGTTATCCATAATAATATAATGTTTTGTAATTCATTACTATGCAAAGTAAAAACGACAGTCGATGAATTGTGTTTTTAATTAACTGCAAAAAGCTCAAAGCTGCTTCGCGAATTACAAGCGAATGTATTGCATGTTTGGCTTGTTCGCGAATGATAAAGTGTGACTATTCTCTGGCCCAAAATTTTCGCGAAGGCTTGTCTTGTGATTGCGTCTGCAAAGCCACAAAGTTCTCAAAATATTTTGAAACACTCATCTGATGCTACCCGAGCAGGAGAAAATAGCTGAAGAATAACTAACTCAGGTATGTAAAACCGAATACCTACAACATAACGCGTGAATAATGACATCAGGTATGGCAATACCTAAATAATAATCGGTGATTTTGATTGAATAATACCTCAAGCAGTCCTCAACATCAATCCAATAACTGGACGAGGTATTGAGTCAATACCTAAAAAAATACCAAAATAAGTTATTTTCAATACCTGGATAACCGACCAATACCTTGTCTTGGTATGATACCTGACTTTGGTATGCTCCAGTTATGTGTCAGTTATTCATTCCTGCTCGGGTAAGAGCTATCAGCAGTGTTGTGAATAGCCGCGACGATTACGAGAGAATCGGTAAGGCAGATTTCTGATGTCACCATTCTCAAGTGATACGAGCCAGCTCAGCGATGGCAGTTGCTGCGTGTGCTTCAGGCGCGATACGAGAGAGACAATCTCTCCTGAGCAGTGATGCATGACGACTACAGTGAGAGACTTAACCGCAATGTTTATTGTAGACAGCTCGCACTGCGTAATGCGCTATATGAGTGCATTCTGACTATGCAAAATGACTCCGTGCCATGCGTGAACTAATATCCATACAAAATGCAAGTAAATGCCATATTTTAAACTTTTTAGCGCTCCGTCATGATCAAAAGACGAAAGAGTTTTCCGAGACTCAAATTGGTACCTAATTGAGCTTAAGCTTGATTGACCTCCGTTGTTGAGTTAGAGTGTTGGTGGGAAATGTTTTATTTTTGCCACATCGTTCACGCATTGGTGCTTGGATGCCATAGTGCAGGGGTTTTCAGATCGTGCACCGCGGAGTACTCGATGCACCGCGAAGCCTAGCCAAGTGCACCGCGAAAGTTCTCTTGAATTGTGAACTGTTGAAAAACACTGAATAAATAAATTCACTAACTACTTATGTAAATGATAGCATTGTTACATGTTCAAATACAGTAATCTGAAATACTGAATTAAGGAAATCTTCAAGAAAATGGACCAAATAGTTTCTAAGAAAAAAAAATCCTCATCCAAAGAAAAACGAATAGTGAAATCCATCATGCATTTCCTAAGAGTTCCGAGAAGCATCTACCAATGTCCTCGTTAGACATATTCATTAAGTATGTTGCTTTGTATCTTCGAGGAAGCCGGATAGTATTTCCGAAAAACTTAGAAGAGGTCTATCAATTAAATTTCAAGCAATTGTTGTAAATATGTCCTAGCTCGAAGATCAGAGCTTGAGACACTTCGGCTAGCTGTCAACATATGCACTCAAGCCACATACATGAACAAAAGTGGCTTTGTTCAATTTGATGTGAATTACCATTGGGTTCATACTTCCCCCTGGCTCTTCTTATGATCTTCTTAGCAATTTGGCAATTTATCAGATATTTGAATAAAAGTTATAATTTATCTTCTCTACTTTTCTCAGAACATGAGTAAGCCGTAAAATCAAAGATAAATATATTTAAAATAAGTTTTAAATAATAGCCAAAAATGTTCAATAGAACTTCTAAGAACTTCCCCAGAAATTTTGGAACTGTGGAACCAAAAATCGCAACAATAAATCGTAATTTTGTTTTTCAAAAATTTATAAGAATTCTAAATGAAGAATTATAAATCACAATTGAGGGGCCCAGAATCAAAGGGGTGTAAGTGACCATTTTGTCGATTTTGAGTTGAGCATATCATAAAATTCTTCAGATTTCAAGCTTTTAGAAACTTTTTTAAGATTGTTTCTACGATGATTGGAAAACATACAATAAATCAGAGAAAATTGGGTTGATTTTGAAACTCTATACATGTTGTATGGGATGAAAAATTTATCAAAAACTTTAAACCTCATTTACTCGTAAGTGGGTTTTGCTTCTGACCCCCTCAATTATATTGGTCTGCTAAAAGTATCAGAACTTGCGTTGGAAAATACGTAAACATTTGTGACAAACTTTAAATTTCATCTTTGAATAATTCTGAAGTGCACCGCGAGACAAAAGGTCTGAAAACCCCTGCCATAGTGTAAAGTGATAGATTGTGTGAAGATCACTGGGTAGCGGCACAATACGCTTGGTTGTAAGCGTTATAAGATAGATTGACACTGTGCTGTTATGAGAATGGAAGAGAGAGAAATGAGAGAAATTCCATCCGTTTCTGATTCTAGCGATGAACATCCAAATATACATGAGAAGTGTATGAGAGGAATAGATAGAAAGATACAAAGTTGGAGGAAAGGGACGAGCCAGGGATTGAATCCAGGACCTTCTGCATATGAATCAGAAGCCACTAAGCCCGTATCTGGTAACTAATTAAAACGAAACAAAAAAAACAGGCAATACTGCAGCAATGGACAATAAGTGTTACAGCTAGTTTAAAATGAAACTGAACTCTATTGCACATTGCAACACATAAAACGTTAACAAAATATCGGCCTCAGCTTCTGAAGTTATACCTATTAAAATTGCACAAATCACTATTAGGGGTTTGCTAGTTTACATCGAAATTGTTTAATACCACTTTTAAGCTTTTTGTTAAAATTTGGTTTTAAAGGATTTCATCTTGTGAAAAATAGAGAAGATCTCAATGAACTTTTCAGATAAATTGTTCATGAAATCAAAAAACACAATTTTCAAATTGTCAGCAAAGTTACTCCCATGGTTACTCCTGTTTATGTAGTGAAGATTCGTGTAGAAAATTGACATATCAAAACATCAACGACCAAAGAACGAAAAAAAAACTATATTTTCGAGCATTCTGCAATAAAAGCACAACGCAAAGTTAAAGTATCAACCTCGATATGTTCACAAAAGTTGTAGTGTCATGAACATTTCGTCTGAAAAATGCTTTGAGAAATCCCTAATAGTTCATAAGTTCGTTCAATACCAAATTTTAGCCTAAAACTTGAAAATGGAATAAATCAAAAATTCGAAGTAAACTGTCAAAACCTAAATAACTGTTTTCAGACACGAATGCCACATAAGTGGTAAAGTGTCTTTAATAAATATTAATAATTAATAATAATAAATAACTGTTTTGCAAGTATGGTATTTTTAGACACATACGATGGTTTCGAAAATGTGACACAGTGTTGGAGTTTTGTTCGTTTTTTTTCGTTTGGATACATCTGATCCTGATAATGATGATGAAAGGATTTTTTTTACAAAAAGTTACAGTGAAAGATGAAATTTCCGGGACAAATGAATGGCAGGAGTGCGGTAATGTTGGAGGCGTTTCTGAGAATTTTCAATGACCTGATGAATCTGATAGAGAACTTGGTAGAATTGCTGAAATATTTCTTTGGAATTTTCAGTAGGTCCGAAAACTTGTTATTCATCTGATTTTTTCAAGAAATCTTCACTCTTCTGAAAAAATATTCTCTAAAATTTCGTAGTCAGATTCGATAGAATCTTTTAAAAATTCCTTAGCTTTTTAAGCGATATGTGTCGTAAAAATACCAATCTAATTTTCGGACAGATTGTATAACTGAAATTTTGATATTCTTGTAAAAATACGGAATACTGGAATTCCTGTCGAAACGATTTCGCCGAACCTCCAGCTAAATTATCTGAATAAATTGGTAAACTTCCGTAGAATCATGCTATTTATAATGTCTATCCAATTTCGTAAAAGGATTCCAATAGACGGGTTTGTTGAAGCAGTTGTGGGTGCAATTTTTAAAGTATTTGTTGGTAGAATTGTTGCCTGATTATATTGTTGCAGATTTTTTGAAGATATCGAAGAAGACTACAGCTTTCGGCAATATAACTGCACGATCAAGATCTTCTTCTCATGTGTTTAACTGAAAAAAGCAACAGTTTTACATAACTAATCGGAAACTCATTCAAAGTCGTCTGAAAAGTATATCATTAGGTACTTGTTTCTCAGCATCCAAATGCGATCTAAAATGAAATCAATTTAAAAAAAAACTTCGATTTGTTCTGCTCCAAGTAATTCAAATAGAAAAGAAACCCGATCCAAAATGTTTTAAGAGTTTTTTCTCAGGACTATTATTAAATTTCGTTTCACATTTATTGAAATATTTGGAAAAGGCAAAGCTAATGTTCCATAACCAAGTGACATGGCAGCATTCTCGTAAGCCAGTCAAAATTTTCAGAACCTCTCTAAGCGTCGTAAATTCCAAGAGTGGGTCCATGTAACCAGACACTGTGATTCCTGGTGCTCATCATCACAATGATCGGTTCAATTGAGCAACAACTTACGGTACGGTACGGTAAGACATCCTCTATACCTTATAAGAAATTATATTTGTATATCTTTTCTTGGAGATACAGATGATCTCACATTTTTTGCAACAACTCGCTTGTTTTAGTGTATGCCAGCTTTTCAATTGCCGTCCAAACTCTTTTTCCCATTCATCGTATGTCGAAGCAATTTAATCGCCATAAAACTATTCCAAATCTGTCACATGGACAAATCTCCAGAAGAACTCGCAGTCGAGATGCTCTCCTTACATTTCCTCGTATACGGAAGCCAAATAATGTTTATTCACTCTCGTAGGTGGTCGTAAATCTATTAATTGTGCCTTAAGTTTTTCGGAGCAATCGGAGCGATTAATCACCTTCCCCCCTGGAAGGAAGCAAGAGGAAAAAATTGAGGCAATGGTTAAATTAATGACGTTTATAAAATGATGATTATCCCCGATCGGTAGGATTTGAATAACAATTAAAAACCAATCAATCCGCGTTTCTCCAGTCAACGTCTGGACGATCGGCCGGACGGAAATTGATTTTCGTCCGTCAAGATGGCGTCATCGATCGGGTTCGGTTTTTAATAGTTTTTCAAACTCTGTTCGCTCATTAGGACCTCCTTCAAAAGAGGAAAAAACGGACAAAGAGAAGCCGAATGGACAGAAAAATCAATAATCATTGAACAAGTGGAGCAGCTTGGAAAGAGTTCCGTACGTCGTCGTCGTAAAAGTTCCCGCTCAAGAAAGTGATCAGTCATCAACATTCCGAACGTTGGAGCGATCCGATCGAGAGGGCCCTCTCGCAATCAATGACAGATGGGAGGGTGGTCGCTTCGGGTTGTTTGTTGGTTCATGTTGCCCCGAGGGCGACATGTGATTTTGTTTTGTTTCATTTGGACCAACTAATTGTGTTTTCTGAACGGGGCATGTCATAAAAGTCAAATTAAACGATCCTTTTGTTTGATGGTTGTTGTTATTGTGGAGTTGAGTTAGCGGATCTAATGAGAAGCTGATAATGTTTTGCCTCAGGAGCCATTTATTTATTTCGCCATGCTTTGAAATCTCTGTAAACAATATATAAACTATTTAAAGTTTACAAGTGATGCATATGATCTATCTGTCGACCTACATTTTAGTCTCAAACTAGGCGCTCCCGTCCATTACTTTGTTATGGAACCTTATAAATGTTGATTATGTTCTGCAGACTTTTCGCATTAAACACCTCACTTACACATAAGTTACGAAGAAAAAAAGTTACAGGAACCAGTTGTTTATTATCAGGATATGTATGCCAAGCAATCTGGCTCAATCCAATTTCCACCCACGAACATCGCTCAAAGTTTGTTAACTCTCGTAGAAATTATTCAAATTTCCTGTTCCGCGATCAAGATAGCAGCGAATAACTTGAACAAACTTCGATCGTTCGATGCCACGATTCTACCGCGCAACCGCGATCGACGCTCGCCGTGACATTCCATAAACCGCCCCCTTTTTCGCGCGAGCTCGCGCGCCCTGTTCTTGAAACAAAACCCGGTCGAACAGAAACTTGTTTGATGCTTATCGGTAATCCGAAATCTGAACGGTCGTCCCCGCCCTCGACTGTGTTTGTGTGTGCAGTCTGAGCAGTTCAATTGCGAAACAATTCAATTGCGCTCAACAGTACCCGGGTTGAAGTTAGTAACTGAAGTATTAAAACGGACAATTTTAAGTTACATAAATCTATTTTCGGAAGCTTTGTTCTCTTTGTCAAAGGGTGCTTTCTAAAATCAGTTGAGCTCAAAGTTGGCCTCAGAACTTTCGCTACCAAACTGAAGTAAACGTCCAAATCTCAAAATCTAAATACTTTCATAAAAATGTGAAAAAAAAGTAAAAATAGTGTATGTATATGTATGTATATTCTGTTTATACCAATACCATTAACAACTGAAATAGAATAGTTTAAAAGACTAAAACCACAGACAAACAGACGTAACTCTTAGAGGAAATTCATCAAAAACTTTTGCCCGGTGTCCTTTGCATGAGCACACTGCCACCTGCTGGTAGACCCGCACGAGACACTGACGGCCATGATGGATTTCGATTTTACGTTTGTCTAACACGCACACTACTACACAAATCGCCTGTAATTTTCGTTTGTATCATTCAGCAACGTCTACACTGGCAAACGTCAAAGCGATCGAACACTAGCGCCTCTAGTGAATGGATCGCAGAAGTCGTATGAAATTTGAATTGATCGTTAAATGCATGTGCCAAGCCGTTTTGAAGAGTGTTACGGTTGTTTGTCTTTAGCACCATTTAGCTTTTGAAGTTCTTTTCTATTCGGGTACCCAGGTGGAGCACCCCGGTTCAAGTCACGGATGTAATTGGTTCCCCTTCTTTTCTGTGCTGTTCCAAGCAACCAGCCGTGGATACAAATTAATTTTTCCAAATCCGATTGATTTCTGCTGAATCCGAAGGCGCGCGAACGAGCACACCCCGATGGAGATCGCAGTTGATTGTAAATTTATGCAAAATCTCCAATCTTCAAGCTCCAAGACCATGGGCATTGGGCAAATAAATCTGCATCCACCACAAATCACACACCGTTGAAGGTGGCTAAAGGTTCTCTTAGGAAGGGGCGTGGCCCCAACTCAAGGCGGAAAGGATTCTTGGAAGAATGGAACCCTCATTGATTGTTGCAACAGCAACCCGCGATAAATCCAAATGGCCCTGAACAGAGCCTAATTAAAACATTCCCCGCGCGGGACAAGGTGTGAAACCGCTAGAATTTAATTATTTCTTTCATGAAGAGATAAGGCCTATCTCCCGAAGGGAGGCCGATTCTATTCACACGGCGGTTGAACACAAGTGCAACATACAGCCAATTTTCTCACCTTATCAAGATTGATTTGAATTAAATTTATGCTCCATCTTGGTTTGTGCTTCGTCCGGATAGTGCTTTTTTCGTTGCTCGCTGGAGCTCCTTTGGAACCTGAGCCTTCCTAGTGGCACTGAGATGAAACGAAGAAAGTAGGCTGGTAAATGGCGTTCGTTTCGAAGAAGGGAGAGATGCAACTACATCAAGTGGTGCTTTTTCTCGATGTATGCAGTAGCGATTGAAAATGAATGTTTATTCACGGAAAAAGTGTGTCTGTTTATGCACTTTCGAGTTTAATCTCTCGCGAATCGAGAGCGCGGTAAAACAGTTTCTTTGAATGCTAAATAGCTTTGCATGAGTCGGAGTCATTGGTTTCAAACAAATGCGATCGTTTGCACGATCATCTCTTCATAATTGTATTATAATTTTGATTCTAATGGAGCAGCGTGGTCAATCTCATGTTACGTGGATGAACATGAAATTTAGTAATATAATAGTATGGAACGAGCTCACCAATTCTTTAGCGGTTCAGATAGACTGCCTTATCTAACTATCTGTTTGAATAACAGATGAAACTCGAGTTGTGTTGGCAAAGATGTAGACCTTAAACGTTCAGATGTTTGAGAATGGCAATAAGGACGTTTGGCATAATGGAGAGAACCCAACTAACAATCACTCATTTAACAAACACCTTCATGACGAATTGTTTCAGCATGATGCTGAATATCATTTGGATAATTTTCAAGCACAACTTTTGTTCGGGGTTTGTTCACATAAATTTGGAGAAACTATAAAGCATAGTGTTGTGTACCAACTGAACTGTTTGTTGTTAAATCGTTTTGCAACTATATATGTATATATGTTATTCAGCTTTAGCAAAAATGATTAAAAATAAATGAAATGCATTTTTTTTCAATTTCCGCAAGAGTTCATGATTGGAACTTAATGCTGTGAACAAATATTGTGAAATAATAACTACACATAAATTTACCAGCCGCATGCCTTCCTATCTGCACCATCATAGAGATGGTAAATTGTAGCACTCAAATCAAAACATGAACTTCCTGTGGTTTGATAATGATCAGACTTCGACTCCTATTCAGCAATGGTGAATAAGCACAGACATTATGGTTAACGACGTGTTTTTTCATCATGTACTTTGAGTCGGAGTATGATGAAACGAAAGCCCTTATTTGACTTGTGAAAAACACATTATACAAAAATATGTGCTAATTTTTACATGAACTTAACAAGAAGCAGAAAAAAGTCTTGTTAAACTATGTTGTAAAGGAATTCCTGTGAGTCGAATAAAAATCTTATTAAACGCTTGAAAAGTATTTTAAATTATCATTGTTAATTGTTACCAAAAGGCATTTTTAATAGATGTATTATGCTTAAATTATGAGATTGCACCATTTGTGTGCTAAAGATTTGCCCAAAAACCTATTTTAAAAAAATATTTTCCTTTTTTTTTTTGGCTGCTGTGTTCCTATTGTTGCGGTAGTGTTCCTAATGTTGCGGTATCCCATATGATTTCAATGGGATACCGCAACAATAGGAACCAAAATTAAATTTTACCCAAGGTTGCGACCATTCATTTGCAAAGATTTACATTCATTTGCTATTATCTCAGTTCAGAGGCATGCTATCGAAAAACAATGTATGGATGAATTTAACCTTGTAGTTTTATCTGAAAGTTTGCCGAATAACATTGGGGTCGCAAACGTATACCAAAGTCGTGAGCGAGCTGTGAAGGCAACTCTCCACGCGGTGAATGTAAATTACATTCACGCTGTGGAAAGTTGCCTTCACAGCTCGCTCACGACTTTGGTATGAGTGTGCGACCCCAATGTTATTCGGCAAACTTTCAGATAAAACTACAAGGTTAAATTCATCCATACATTGTTTTTCGATAGCATGCTTCTGAACTGAGATAATAGCAAATGAATGTAAATATTTGCAAATGAATGTTCGCAACCTTGATTTTACCTCCATAATAGGGACAGTGTGCCTAATGTTGTGGTAAGCGATTTATGATCGAAAACCAGTGTCGCGAAGCATCAGCGTACTAGTCACAAAAAAGCTGATAAACACCAAGCTTGTATCACCCTGTCTCTGCGGTTTCTGATTCGCCATCTCTACAGTCGTTAACACCAGAAAAGACAGAATCCCATCATAGTCACCCAGTCACCCTTGTTTTGCTACAATCATCCTGACTTGGATACGGCTCATGTGAGTGTCATGACTCTCTCCGTCGCCTCAAGCAGATGCACGCGCAACAGCATGTAAAACTATGCATGTGTATTATCACAAGCACAGTACTACGTCATAAATCCTATTCGTTTTGCATAGCTCAGATTAAACGCACACATTGAGCACACCACGCAGTTCGCCCTGGCTACGGCAAACGCTCTCACTTCGCCCATTATGCATCGTTGCTCAGAGAGATTGATTATCTCGCAACCCGCCTGAAGCATACTCAGCAACTGCTATCGCTGCAACGCTGCGAAGGGTGGAACCAACAACATGTTTGTCATTCCAGGCGTGACATGCTAGCTGGTTCGTATCACCTTGGGAAGGGTGACTCCAGAAAGCGGTTCAAGTGATTGTCTCGTGATGGTCGCGATTATTCGCAAGACTGTCGAAAACAGAGAGAAACGATAGTTTTTATATTTTTCCAAGCAAAAATGGATAGAAAACTACCAACTAACGTTTTGCAACCCTTCATTAGATGGTATGATCATTGTTTTTAAAATAAATTTACCTTAATACCACAACGATGGGCACACTTACCCTACCAATACGAAAAGTTGAACATTGGCTACTTTTTTAATTGAAATAGCATTTGTACAGTAATGTGTAGAGCATAATTTTAGTTCAGCTATAACTACTACTATAAAGCAACAATTCAGCATGCATGCTTGTTTGCGGCTGGCGATTGTTAGTTGGGAAGACACATTGTAAATTATTATTTTATTTACTGAATTATGCAAAATGGTGAGATTGTAACGGTTCATTTCAAAGATGTACAAAAGGCTTTTGTTTCTCTCAAATTCTTTGCTAATAACATCTTTGTACAAATCTTGGACACACTTGTACTGTGATTGTTGGTAGTTTTCACTAAGAAGGTTGGACAATTTTTTTTTTTTTGGTTTTTATTAATGTGTATTTTAACTTAAATGCTAATTCTACACTTATTCCTGAAGTGATCTATAGCGAATTTCTTCCACAATTTATTAATTTGGCTTATTTCAAGGTAGATATTGTGTTTTTTTCTGGCAAGATGCTTCCAACATCCTTCTCAAATTCCAGACAGTAAGAACTACTTAGAACGAAAAGCACGTGCTCTTGTTTATATTGTTCCTCCGAAGTTCATTTGCTATTACCGTTGGCGTTATCCAATGGAATACCAGCTTCGGCCAAAATTACAAGAGATGTCGCTAGAGGGCAGGAGTTTTTTTCAATTTAAAATGAGAAATTTAAAAAAATGAGTTTTTTTTACTAATTAAACATTTTATTGGAAAAAAATATTTGGTACATGCTGTAGGTCATGATAACATCATTCAGCGTTACCTTTTTTTTGCAAAAACTTCGAAATATTTGAAAAAATATTCAAATCACCATACACTATTTTGACCGAAAATTTCTGCCTCCATGTTGGTTGATCCTCGTTTGTAGTAATCTAGTATTAAAAAAAAACATTCAAATGATGTGTCTGAAAATCAATATTGCTTCGTTATTTAATGAAAAATCAAAAACCAAAAAATGAGGAAATGCATCTAGTTTTGCCATAATTTGCAACATGGCTGGAAAAAAACATTAGAATTCGAAGACACATAATGTTGCTTAAGTTGCAAATTGAGAACCCACATTATTCAAAAAAAATCGCGTTCTGGTGGGATTTAAACCCACAACGCCGTATTCGCTAGATCGGCGCTTCAACCAACTAAGCCACAGAATAGGTAACAATTCTGCGGAAGAGAAAGCCAAATTGATTCCGAGCCCTCTTCATGAATACTCCTGTTTTCACAATTCTGATTTTTTTAATTCACAATTTCATCTCTAAATCTGCCAATTAAGCAACATTCTGTGCTTCATGGGAAGTTCTTCCTAAGTTTCTTGGGAGCTTTTTCAAAACTTCTGGGGAAGCTTTTCCACAGCTTTTGGGATGCTTTTCCACAGCTTCTTGTGAAGCTTTTCCGAAGCATTCCCAAAACTTCTTGGGAATCGTTTCCAAAGATTTTTGCAAAGCTGTTCCGAAACTTAATGGGAAGCTTTTCCAAAGCTTTTTGGGAAACGTTTTCGAAGTTTATTGGAAAGTTTTTTCAAATATTTTTGGAAAGCATAGATTTTCCAAAGCTTCTTGGGAAGCCATTCTCAAAACATTTTGAGAAGCTTTCCCAAAGCTTCTTGGGAATCTTTTCCACAGGTTTTTGGGAATCTTTTCCAAAGCTTTTCGGGAATCTTTTTCAAAGTTTTTTGAGAATCTTTTCCAAAGCTTCTTGGAATTCTTTTCCTAAGCTTCTTGCGAAGCTTTTCCAAAGCTATTAGGGAAGCTTTTCTAAAGCTTCTTTGGATACATTTACAAAACATCTTGGTAAGCTTTTTCAAAACTTCTCGGGAAGCTTTTTTCCATAGCTTCTTGTGATGCTTTTCCACAGACTCTGGTGAAGCGTATCAGAAGCTTCTTTGGAAGCTTTTCCAAAGCATCTTGATGTGCTTCTTGGGAAGCGTTCCCGAAGCTTCTTGGGAAGTGTTTCCAAAGCTTCTTGGGAAACTCTTCTTAAGTTTGGTGGGAAGCTTTTCCACAGCTTCTTGTGAAGATTTTCCACTACTTGTGAAGCTTTTTCGAAGCTTCTTGGAAAGCTTTTCCAAAGCCTATTGGAAAGCTTTACCAAAGCTTATTGGTAAGCGCTTCCAAAGCTTCTTGGAAAGTTGTTCCTAAGCTTCTTGGGAATCTTCTTCAAAGGTTTTTGGGAATCTTTTCCAAAGCTTCTTGAGAATCTTTTTCAATGCTTCTTGGGAATCTTTTCCAAAGCTTTTCGGGTATCTTTTTCAAAGTTTCTTGAGAATCTTTTCCAAAGCTTCTTGGAAATCTTTTCCGAAGCTTCTTGCGAATTTTTCCAAAGCATTTTGGGAAGCTTTTCTAAAGCTTCTTGGGATACATTTACAAAGCACCTTGGTTAGTTTATCCAAAACATCTCGGGAAGCTTTTTACCACAGCTTCTTGTGATGATTTTCCACAGACTCTTGTGAAGCATATCAGAAGCTTATTTGGAAGCTTTTCCAAAGCTTCTTCTTATGCTTCTTGGGAAGCGTTCCCAAAGCTTCTTGGGAAGTGTTTCAAAGATGCTTAGGAAACTATTCCTAAGCTTAGTGGAAAACTTTGCCATAGCTTCTTGTGAAGATTTTCCACAACTTGTGAAGCTTTTTAGAAGCTTCTTGGGAAGCTTTTCCTAAGATTCTTGGGAAGTTCTTCCTAAGCTTCTTGGGAAGCTTTTCCATAGCTTCTTGTGATCCTTTTGCATAGCTTCTTGGGAAGCTTTTCCAAATCTTCCTCAAAAACTTTATCAAAGCTTCTTGGAAAGCTTTTCCAAATCTTCTTGGGAAGTTTTTCCCAAAGTATCTTGGAAAGCTTTCTCAAAGTTTTTTCGGGAAGCTTTCCCAAAGTTTTCTTGGAAAGCTTTCCAAACATTTTTGAAAAGCTTTCCCAAAGGTTTTTGGAAAGCTTTTCCAAAACTTATTGTGAAGCTTTTTCAAAGTTTCATGGAAAGCTTTTCCAAAGCGTATTGTAAAGAGTTTTCGAATCTTCTAGGAAATTGTATCCAAAGCTTCTTGGAAAGCTCTTCCTAAGCTTCTTGAGGGCTTTTCTAAAGCTTCTGGGGAAGGTTTTTCCAAAGCTTCTTGGGAATCTTTTTCAAAGGTTTTTGGGAATCTTTTCCAAAGCTTCTTGGACATCTTTTCCAAAGCTTTTCGGGCATCTTTTTCAAAGTTTCTTAAGAATCTTTTCCAACGCTTCTTGGAAATCTTTTCCGAAGCTGCATGCGAAGCTTTTCAAAAGCTATTTGAGAAGCCTTTCTAAAGCTTCTTGGGATACATTTACAAAGCATCTTGGTAAGCATTTTCAAAGCTACTCGGGAAGCTTTTTTCCACAGCTTTTTGTGATGCTTTTCCACAGACTCTTGTGAAGCGTATCAGAAGCTTATTTGGAAGCTTTTCCAAAGCTTCTTGATGTGCTTCTTGGGAAGTGTTTCCAAAGCTTTTTGAGATAAGCTTCTCCACAGCTTATTGTGAAGATTTCCCACAACTTGTGAAGCTTTTTGGAAGCTTCTTGGGAAGCTTTTCCAAAGCTTATTGGAAAGCTTTTCCGAAGCTTATTGGTAAGCGCTTCCAAAGCTTCTTGGGAAGTTGTTCCTAAGCTTCTTGGGAAATTCTTCCTAAGCTTCTTGGGAAAGCTTTTCCATAGCTTGTTATGATGCTTTTGCACAGCTTCTTGGGAAGCTTTTCCAAATCTTCCTCAAAAACTTTACCAAAGCTTCTTGGACAGCTTCTCCAAATCTTCTTGGGAAGTTGTTCCTGAGCTTCTTGGGAAGTTTTTCCAAAGCATCTTAGAAAGCTTTCTCAAAGTTTTTTCGGGAAGCTTTTCCAAATTTTTCTTGGAGAGCTTTTCCAAACATTTTTGGAAATCTTTCCCAAAGGTTCTTGGAAAGCTTTTCCAAAACTTATTGTGAAACTTTTTCAAAGTTTCATGGAAAGCTTTTCCAAAGCATATTGTGAAAAGTTTTCAAATCTTCTAGGAAATCGTTTCCAAAGCTTCTTGGAAAGCTCTTCCAAAGCTGATTGAGGGCTTTTCTAAAGTTTCTTGGGAAACTTCATCAAAGATTTTTGTAATGCTTTTGCAAAGCATCTTGGAGAAGCTTTTCCGAAGTTTCTTGGAAAACTTTTCCAAAGCTTCTTGGAAATAGTTTCTAAAGCTTCTTGGAAAGCTTTTCTTAAGCTTTTTGAGAAGCTTTAACCTAAGCTTCTTGGAAGCTTCTCCGAAGCTTATTGGGAAGCTTTTGCTAAGCCGAAATATTCCAAAAAAGTCAAAAAAGGGAAAAAACGGTAAAACCTACAAAGCTTCTGTGAAGCTTTTCCGAAGCGTCTTAGGAATCTCTTTCGAAGCTTATTGGGAATTCTTTCCAGTGGTTTCTGATAGACCTTTCCAAAACTTCTTAGGGAAGTTTTTTAAAGTATATTGTGAAGTTTTTCCGAAGCTTCCTACGATGCGTATTCAAAGCATTTCCAAAGTTTCCTGAAAAGTTTTTCAAATTCTTTCACAAACTTCCTGGAAAGCCTTCTTGTAAAGTTTTTCTTAAGCTTCTTGAGATTTTTTCCCAAAGCTTCTTGGAAGCTTCTCCGAAGTTTTTTGGAAAGCTTTTGCTAAGCCGCAATATTCCAAAAAAGTCAAAAATGGAAAAAACGGTCAAATCCACAAAGCTTCTGTGAAGCTTTTCCGAAGCATCTTAGGAATCTCTTTCGAAGCTTATTGGGAATCCTTTCCAAGGGTTTCTTAGAGACCTATCCAAGGCTCCTTGGGAAGCGTTTCCAAAACTTCTTGGGGAAGTTTTTTCAAAGTGTATTGTGAAATTTTTCCGAAGCTTCCTGGGAAGTGTCTTCAAAGCTTTCCAAAGCTTCCTAGAAAGCATTTCCAAAGCTTCTTGAATAGTTTTTCAAATTCTTTCACAAAACTTCCTGGAAAGCCTTCACAGAGCTCTTTGGTAAGTCTTTTTAAAGTTTTCTGAATTACCTTTTACTTTGAGCATTCAGAAAAAAAGAAATAGATTTCCCCAAGAACGAAAATTTTGCTCATGGTTAACCCGTTCATCACGCCCAACATTTTGCAAAACTTTTGGTCAAACATTAGCAATTCGCGTTTTATGCCATCGAAAACATGTGTTTCCCCGTCGTTCAACAACCTGTCGAATTGCAACAGCTTCCACCCACGCACCACTCGTTAATATGCACCAAAAATTCGTGCAGCAACCCACGAAACCGAAATGCATCGAATCTGCGACAACGACGCTATGAGTCGCGACTGATTCCCATAAAAATTTCAATCACATAATCCCATCGTCATTAAATGGATATTTTATTCTTTGTTCGGGATCTGTCGACTCTCAAATCCTGATGCTGGCTGGTGTAGAAGCTACTCTTTACAATTTTATCTCTTTGAGGTTTTGAGACCAGCGCGCGGTTTTCGAGCTCTGAGATGAATTTTAATTTCAGGGAGATTCCAAGCCATCGCATCGAAACAACGCAACGCATTGGGGCGACAGGCGAAAGTTTCATTTTATCACCTGAATGTCAACGCTCTCGGCTCGGCCCGACCCGGCAAGATTGAGCCATTCCAGTAAGATGCAAGATGCAAAAATGCCCAAATGCAGAAAAGAGAGTGGGAGACCCCAGCGCTCTTAATGAGTGTGTTGCAACCAACGCGAAAAATGCGAAAATGAGACCATTTTTTTCGGGTTGGTTGGTCGTTGCAACATTTTGCCCTTTCTTTCGGGTTCAAAGACATCCAGTCGTCGAAATTCGATGATGGCCACGTTGATGATGGTGATCTGATTCCATCAAGCAACAACGAGAGGGCCGCGTGGAGTTCGTCTTAATTAATTTGGACGGTGAGCATTCACTTTTTTTCTTTCTCGGACAGGGTCTTAAAACGTACGAGTTTAGAATCGCGCGCACTTTGCGGTCATAAGTAGGGAAAATCTTCTTTTGATTGTTGGCCATTTGGCGCGGTTGGGTAAACACTTTGGTTGGGATTTTGTTCACGCGGCAGGAAAACTCTGTTAGAAACGAGCCAGGAAATTGAGTTTTGATTGCCGTTAAATTGTGCGAACTGCGGGCGGACCTCTGTCTGTGCCAAATTGCAGATTATCTACCTAAATTAGTTCGGTGTAAGTTGATGTGGCATGAAAATGACCAAATTGCTGTCATTTGCTGGGAAGTGTGATTGTGATTTAAGCGAAAAAATAAGAATATACACACTTTTATGAATTTGAAATGTGGTTCTACGGTTAGGGAAGCAAGGTAGAAGTGCTGGAACGTCATAGGTTCAAATCCAAACAAGAAAAAACTTTTTTTTTTAATCCTCGTTAAATATTCCAGAGTTACTACAACAGCAATTTCTACTCTACTGCTCAAACCGATAAAAATAGATTGTAACTGAACACATTTTCCTACACATACATCACAGTGAAGGCAATTTCCTCAACCAAGAATTGCTCATTCCCTGAATGGTAATCGTTCCAAGCTGACCTCAACTATAGTTGTCTTCGCAACTTGACAACCGATTATTAATGCGGTAGCAATTAGCAGCTCCCGTCTAGTTCATATTTCTGCAACCTTAGCCTTTTCAACAGAGAGTCGCCGAACGTTGGACGGTCCCAGCCCTAGTTGTTGCAGCAATAACAGCCTAGCTCTCTAAATTACCTACCTCAATCTGTCTCCTGATGTCTTGGCTCTCCGCAGTTCAAAACGACCCATTAAAAGTGCTCTCGCGGTGCAGCGCAGTGCGTTTATCAGTGCGCGGCTATAGGTTCGCCACACCACTCGCGCTTATCCCCTTGGTTCATATTTAATCACCCTTTCCACAGTAGCAACGCAATCTCTAGACAGACGGACTAGAAGCCATAATCGTTCGAGACCCCCTGAAAGGCGCAGGTCTCCACCACATTCGCGACCGCGGTTCGCGTTTGGAATTAATTGCATTCGAGACACCGCGCCGTTCGCGCACAATGGTGCATTATTTCATCCTCTGGGTAGTAGGTACCTAGGTTGTGTATGTTGAGTTGAGAAGAGATGGAAAAATGAGGTGGACCCCGTTAACTAACCGAGCCAAGAAGGTATGCAGCTGCGATACAAAAGGGGAACCATCGCCTCGAACGAACGGGCGAAAGCGTGAAAAGTTTGCAATTTCCGGGTCACATTCTTCGATATGAAAACGGCACAATAAAAGTGGGGAACAGGTGCATCTTGTGAGGAAAAGCGTTGTGCATTGAATCTTTCTTCTAATGTATTGCTCGAACCAAATAAAAACACTGCCTAAAATTTATTTCGATCGACTAAATGTGAAAATCTGTTAAGGTGAGCTCATTCCATATTACATTTAACAAAAGGCTACCTCAAAGATGCCCCATTTTACTCCAAATGGACTCTGAAAACAATTTAATACTGTCTATGCTAATTCAGAGTCCCCTTCTAAGGAATCAGATACAAGTATATCGGCACCAACATTTCAAAAGGGCGTAACTGCTTTTGCAACCAATGCCTTCTCACAGAGCTGTGGGTCGTATTTCATTCATCTCACGCAATTCACATCCATTAATCGAAAGAGGAGGGTTTTATCTTTCTATTTGTGCTAATGGATTGCTCGTGAGGGATGGGATACGCTCCACAGCTTTGTGAGAAGGCATTGGTTGTAAATGCAGTTACGCCCTTTTGAAATGTTGGTGCCGATATATACCTCGATTTAGTGGACCCTCTTTTTAATAGACCCTCGATTTAATATAGGGGAAATTGTGAATTTTCGGCAGTTTTGTTCTCTTCGTCACGGTTTTTTTTTTGAAAGCTGTTGAACTCAAAATTGGCCTCAAATCCTTCCCAACCAAGCTGAATTTTACGTCCAAGTTTCAGGAAATTTGACCGACAAAAACCCCCTCATGACGAAGAATACAAACCTGCCGATAATATCCATCCTCACCCAGCTTCAATTCAATGTACACGGAGAAAAATCAATGTAGTTTGAATCAACAAACGTGCTTGTTGAATTACAAACTAAGAAAATAGTTGTTTTCAAATGAACTTTTATGGCTTCGAATCAAAGATTTCAGTTTGAAACAAACTGGTAAATTAGTTGTTTTAACCATTTCATCATACTACTGCAAAATAACAACCAAATTAGTTATTTTAACAACAGAATTTGTTATTTCTACTAATTCTTCAGTTCATAATTACTAAAATACGTGTTGTTTGCATGCGGCAAAATTTTGGTTTGTTTTTACTGCGGAGCCGGTTAGATTAAACTAACAGTTTGATTGGAAAGGAAACAACAAATAATTCAGTTTGAATCTAGCCAAATAAACTGAATTTTCACTTCGTTTTCGTTTTTCGTTTCTCTTTTCGAAGCCACTATCTGAGAGAAAAAACTAGCATTATTGTGCTGTACACGTTTAGTGATTGTAAAAACACAGTCATCATCGTATCGAATTAAATCGAATCATTATTTTGCCCTCATATTATTATCTGCTGTTATTAAGGTAAGCTATAAATGTTCTGATATATCAGATTCTAGACATATCAATGGCTTCATAGTCGATAAATAAAATTGTATCTCTTCCGGCAGGGTACAATGGCCGGCAATTTAGCCCACTGCTTTGTCTTAATGATATTTCCGATAGGCCAAGTCGCCATCCACACCAGAAACGGATAGCCGCTGCAGCTATCTTAAACGGGAACATCGGAAGAATGAATATCCGATATCGTCAGTAAAATTATGCCATCGTGAAAACTCTCCACGGCATCGCGGTATGCTGCTGCCGTAGAGACTTCCAAACGGCCAGTTAATCAGCATGAAAGGTTCCTCCGTTCAAGTGGCAAAAACGGAATCATTTTGTCATCAAGCTTCCCACTAATCATAGCAATGATCATTTCCCCGTATTCATTAAAAATATGTAAGAATAAAGAAACAATTAGACTTGTGATTTTATCTGCAATCTATTAATACTCCTCCTCTCCTCTTCTTAGCGTAACGTCCTCACTAGGACAAAGCCTGCATCTCAGCTTAGTGTTCAATGAGCACTTCCACAGTTTTTAACTGAGAGCTTCCTCTGCCAATGACCATTTTGCATGTGTATTAGCGTGGGACAGGAAAAGACCTTTTACTCCTTTTACACCTTTTGAGTTCCATTTTGGCCCCATATCAACTGTGCAAAATTTCAGCTCTATCGGAGAAACTATATTTTAGCGCCAACCGTTTTAGGTTTTCATACGATTTACTATGGGGAAAATCACTTTTCCAAAGAAAAATCGCTACAGACTGCCCCTTAACCCCTAAAAATATATCGATGAATGATTTGTGTTGGAAATTTTGCGATGAACAAACCCTCTAAAGACCGCAAAGCGATCTAAGGCATGTGGAAAAAGTTATTGACTGAAAACCGAATGACATGCCAACGCTGTTTAACATGTAAGGAATAACAATAAACAATAAAATCTCGTCATTTTATCGATCGGATAAGGCCTAATAACTTTTTCCACAAATGTCGTAACGCTTTGCAGTCTTCGGAGGTCTGATTCCTCGTGAAGTTATCTACAGAAATCATTCAACGATTTATTTTTAGAGATCAATGGGTGACCTCAAGCGATTTTTCTTTGAAGAAGTAAATTTTCCCCATAGTAAATCGTATGAAAAACTAAGAATGGCGGGCGCTAAAATATAGTTTCTTCGATCGATCTGAAATTTTGCACAGTTGATATGGGACCAAAATGGAACTCAAAAAGTATACAGGAGTTGGAGTTTTTCCATTTTTTATATTTTCCCATATAAACCGTGTACCAGGCTAATGTGTATATCGTGTGGCAGGCACGAAGATGCTCTATGCCCAAGGAAGTCAAGGAAATTTCCTTTACGAAAAGATCCTGGACCGACCGGGAATCGAACCCGTCACCCTCAGCATGGTCATGCTGAATACCCGTGCGTTTACCGCCTCGGCTATATGGGCCCCCTATTAATACTAAGAATATTTAAAAAAAAACACCAGCTAGCAAAAATTACAAAAACTCCGGTAAATTTAAACGGCACAGTGAGTATTTTTGAACAACATAATTGATTTGTTTCAAACGGCAAGTTGTTTGAAACAACCCATAAGCGTTAGTTAAAACAACCAACAAATCCGATTATTATTGCAGTTGTCAAAATGGAACAACAAACAGAATAGTAATTGTCGATTTTAACCAGAATGAAATGAACTAGGATATTAGTTAGTTTCAACTGCCGTGGGTAACAAAATCAAACTAATATTAAGCCTTCAGTACACGCTCTGCCAAGTGTGTAAACTTTTCTGCACGCATCAACCAACATCAAAGCAAACGCTTGACATTTCCTATGTTTTGTCAATGTTGCGATCGCTGTTGGCCTGCTGGGTTATGCGTGCGGAAAAATTTGCACACTTGGCAAAGCGTGTACTGGAGGCTTTACGCTTGTGCCCATTTCAAACTGAATTACCGGTTAAATCAAACCGAAATTCGTTTGTGTTTACTATATTTTTTTCTTCGTGTACTTTATTTAATGGTAAAATTTTTGATATCCAATCAGTTTAAAACTAAAACTTGCAGTTTGTGTTATGATGACTTATAATGCAGGGGTTTGCAGCGTTTTGATACGCGGAGCACTTCTTAAAAATTAATTGTTTTATGGAGCACCTATAATAGCGCCAAATCATACCTCATGACATACTAGTTTTATATTTACTTTAATCTTTTACTTTCCTTTCGGACTTCGTTTTTTTATAAATATCTTTCGCGATGTCGATGATCACGATTAGCGGAGTACATGGGATCATTCTGTGGCGATATTTTTTACAGAGGGATGAATAACGTCTTGAGCAATGGCAACATTTTTGGCGGATGCATGCAAACTGCTCATTCGCCAGACTTTTCCAAACTTTCTAACAAACTTTTTTCAAGATTTCATATGGCTTCCTCACCGAGAATTGTAATATATTCCTGGTATTTTTGGTGAATGCCTTATACTATCTTGGCATGTACTCCGCTTGTTTGAACTCCAATATTTGTAGCAAATTCCATAAAAAGGTCATTGTAATGCTTCGGCTGATTACAGCCAAGATGTGTGACAAATTATCTCTAGTGTTGTTCCAGCGACCCTTCACTGATGAATTCAGGAGGGTTTCTCTGAAGGAACCGCTTGAGCAATTTCTGAAGAAATTGCTGGAACAACTTCTGAAAGATTCCATGGAACAACTTTTGAAGAAATTCCTGCTGAAATTTCTGAAGTAATTCTAGGAATATTGAAGAAATCTTTGAAGATATTTCCAAAAGTATAGCTGGAAAAAATTTCAGAGGGATTTTTTTTTAAATATCTGAAGAAAATTCTAAATGAATTACTGAAAGAATTTCTGAAAAAAAATGAAATATTTTAAGAATCCATAGATGGATTTTCTGAAGAAATTCGAGAAGGAATACATTGAGAAACACCTGGATACTCCTGGTGGAATACATAACAAAACGTCTTGAGATATTTATGGAAAAAAAATCTGGAGAAATCCCCTAATAAAACTCCTAAACATATTTTTTAAATGAATCTCTGGAGGAATCTATAGAGAAATTCCTAGAGGTACGCTTCAAGGAAATCCTGGCGGAATTTCTGAGAAAATACATAGAGGAACACCCGGCCGAATTTCTGATGAAATCTCTGTGTGAATTTCTGCAAGAACCTCTGCAAGAATGTCTTCCAGGTTTTCCGTAAGAACCCTTATAAGAATCTCTGAAAGACCCTGTAGACAAATTTCTGAAGGAATCCCTAGAAGATTTGCTAAGACTTTCTTAAAAAAAATCCTAGGAGCAATTTCTGGAAGAGAAATGTATTGAAGATATATCTGAAGGAATGTGAAGAAATCTTGGGAATTTCCTTAAGAATCTCTTGTAGAATTTCTAAAGCAATCCTTGGAGAATATTCTTTAGGAAGCTTCTGAGAAAATTTTGAAGGAGTTTTGAATTTCTGATTCCTAATGTAGCCGTGAATATTTTTTCTAAAAAACATCCGTGGAGTATTTTCGAGAAAGTTCGTGGAAGGTTTTCTAGATGAATGCTTTAAAAAATTTCTGAATCATTCATTTAAAAAAATCTGCACGAATTCGTATTTATATGAATTTCGGGAACAATCTATGAAAGAATTTTTATAATGAATTCTTGAAGTATTTTCTAAATGATTCCATGCACCATTTCTGGAAGCTATCCCTGTAAGTTTTTCTTAAGGAGTTCTTGGAGAAATTACTGGAGGATATTCTAAAGTCTAAGGAAATCCCTAGAAGATTTTGTGAAAGAACATCTGACTGAATTTCTTTAGGATTTCCTGGATGATTTTTCAAATTAAATCTACGAGAAGTTTCCAAGGGAGTCCCTGAAAGATTTTTTTTTTCAAGAATCCTTGGGAGATTTTTTTTCGAGAACTTGTGAAAGATTTTTAAAATGAATCCTAGGATGCAATTCAGCAAGGGTTCATGAAAGAACTACCGAAAAATCTGTGGAAGTTTTTTCAGACTAATATTTGGAGAAATTTAAAAAAACAAAAGACTTTGGAGGAAAATCTGAAGATATATTTGAAGAATTCATTAGTATAAAATCCATGGCAAATTTTCTGAAAGAATCCCTCAAAAAACTGTGAAGGAACTTCTAGACCAGTTTCTATAGGAATTCTATATCTCGACTGGATCTCACATTATTTTAAAAAGAGTCCCTGGACTGGAGAAATTTCTATAGAAACACCAGAAAGATTTTCTGAGAGAAATTCAGATAAAAGAAAAAACAAAATCCCTGGAGCAATTTCTAATGCAAACCTCGGAGAGAGTTTTGAAATAACTCCCTGGGAAACCGTTTGAGAGAATGCCTAAAGGAATTTCCGAAAGAATTTTAGGAAAAAAATCTAGAAAAGTCCCAAAAAAAAAAAACAAATCTCTGAAGGATTTTCTAAAGAAATCCCTGGAGGCATTTCTGCAGAAACTCCTACATAACTTTCTTGCACAACTCTTTGTGGAACTTCTCGAGGAATCCCTAGTGTAATTTCTGGATATATTGGAAGTTGCTCTGGGAATTTCTCGTGAAATCCTTGGAAGAATTTGCAAAGTAACCGCAGCACAAATTTTTGAAGGAACTTTTGAAACATTTTCTGAAAAACTCTGAATGTTTTCTTTATCTCTGAAGAAATCTTTGAACGATTTTTTGAAAGTATCCCTGGATAAATTTCAATCTTATGGATAATATTTTAAAAAAGGAGGAATTTTAGAAAGCATGGAGCATGAAGAAGTTATCATGCAAGATGCTTTGAAAGAATTTTTTGTGGAATTTGTAAAATTTGACGAATTCGAAAGATTTAAAAAAAAATTAGAATATTTTCTGAAGAAATTTACATTATAGAATCTCCCATAGATTATCCAAACAAATGCCTAGAGATATTTCTGGATTAATGAACAGAGGAATTTCTGAAGTAATCTGTAAGCAAATTTCTCAAACAATCTCTGAAATGGTTAAACTTTGATTGATTTGACTAGTTATAGAGACTTTCAGCCCTGTTTCGAAAACTTTGTATGGACAAAAGTCTACAAGGGGAGAGGGGGGGGGGGGTCTGAGATAACCAAAAATAAGTCTACATAGTTTATGAACTGCGTCTGATGATTTGATTTGAAAGTTTTCTTCGCAGACCGTCGTAATAAAGTTGAAAATTCTGGGTTCCCTTACTTGCTAATTGCAACAAAAGTCAACCGAGCAGACAGCGGTACAAGTACAAATCTACACCACTCCACTCATACCGAAAGATCGTTCGGCAAATACAGCCCAATCAGTAACTACGCTCAATCAAGTGCTTGAATCTTTAAATTTCCAAAAGATCCCCTTTAGGAATTTTAGAAGCGATCCCTGGAGGAATTTATGAATGAATTTCCGAAATTTGCAGAAATTTTGAGACATTTATGCAAATTACATTATTGTGTATGTCCATTGCTCAAAATATTGTCAAAAGCCATCAACTATGCATATTTTTATGTTTTGCTCACCTTTCAGTCGTCATTTTTGAACCGCAACAAGTAACAAATTTTACATTTTTCTTCAATCATCATATTATAGTAATAGAGTTTAAGGGCGTTGAATACACACTAAAACTATTTTCCTTAAAATTACACGGAAAATAAAATTTTCCATGAAAAAAAATAAAATGACAATATATTATCCACGAGCACAAAATCTCTAAATGTTTTCGTCTAAAAAAATCGGTATACCAGCTTTCAGGAAAAATATGAAATTGTAAAGATGTTCAAAACTAAAAATTAGAAAACCCAAAAACAAAAGTTCCCAAAATCCCGAATTAAAAAATTCTCCTTCTAAAGCATGTTTAAATCGATTTTAGATGACAAAAAAAAATATTTAGATCGAAATAAAAAAATTAGGTATTAGAGGGTTAATAGATAGCTCTGAAAATATTTTCCAGGAAGCTTTAAAAAGGCTTACCAACAAGATTTGAATAAATTTCCTACATTGCTTTGGAAAGTTTCCCAATGGAGTACGAAAAGACTTTCAAGAACACTTAGGAAAGTCTTTCCAGGAAGCTTTGAAAAGGTCGGAAACGCTTGTAAGGAAGTTTTGAAAGGACTTTTAGGAAGCTTTAGAATAGCTTCCCAACAATATCTGTAAAGGCTTCCCAACGAGCATTGAAAGGACTTCTCAGAAAGCTTCGAAAATACGTCCCAAGAAGCTTTGAAATAAATTCCCATGATGCTTTAGGAAGACTTCTCAGGGAGCTTGAAAGGCTTCTCAGGAAGCTGTGAATAGACGTCTTAACCCTAGGAAGCTTTGGGAGGGCTTCCCAGGATGCTACAGTTTTGAAAAGGCAATTCTAGCTCCGTTTAGCGTCTTTTGTACGATCTCAGGAAATTTTGAACCAATTTCGAATTTACAACGTTTGTAAACTTAACGTAACGGAGCATGAGAACTGTAATCTCACGGATCCAATCAACATAACAATCCAGGTCAGGATAGGCACACCTGCCTGGGAACCGTTATTTCCAAAAAGCCATCCAACCAAATAACTATCACATCCTTCAGTCGTAATTCGCTTCGCCTCATCATTCGTCTCATTTTTTCAAAGTTCAATTTCAACTTCCCGAAAAAAAAACGGGCGATGATTCTGAACTGGATTCTTATCGATCTTTTCCCGGTTTACTCCGGCGTAATCTTGCCTACACAGCGATTGCCCATACTCATTTGGTCGCTCGATGGTCGAAAAAGAAACGCAAGGTGTCTCCAGTCAGTACCGAGTACCGAGGAGAGAGGATAGTTAGTGGCTTCTGGAGCAAAACCGTTGCAAACGCGTTCCGTTGTAGGTAAGCTTAATGCCGATGATCGGGATGCAACAGGTTAAGCTGCAGCACCGGTGCGCGAAGCCGCCATAAATTATCCTTCGACAGTAGTGTCAGTGCTCGATGGAGAACTTCTTCGAGGAACTGCGGGGCGTTCGTGGTGGTATTGCAAACCCATTACGGTACACATGTAGGCAGAGGCAAGTGTGAGCGAGCGCATAAAAAACAGAACCAAATGCCATAATTTTGTTTTACGAGAGCCACCTCCCGTTTCCTGTCTACTGGCGGAGGCTGTGTGGCTTTGCCGAGCATCTGGATAAAGATGCTGTAGAAAAAGCCTTGGGTGTAGTGAGAGTCTAATGAGACATGGAAAGCAATGTATTATGGGTTACTGTGCAAGTTGATTACATTTTCAAGCTGAATTCTGAAGTTCTGAAGGAGTTCTCTGCTGGTCTCAAACTTATATATTTTTTAACTAAGCTTCTTCAAAGTTTTGATAAAGTATGTCAATGTTCATGGACATTATTTCTTTAAAACTTAAAGGGTTTTCGTCAGCCTTAAAGAATCTATTACAAAACCTCAGGAAATATTTTAAAAAGATTTTCTAAAGCTTCTGCAAAGGTCATTTAAGTCTTTTAGAAACCTTAACGTGCCTTTTTGAAAAACAAAATACATGTCTGGAAACTCGGTCAAAAGAATCATACGATATTTCTATTTAAAGTTTTCTTTCAGTGGAATCTGTAAGAAAGCCTCAAAAAAGACTTCCCATTTTTTTTTTAATTTCCTTCGATGTTTCCACGATGCCTTTTCAAAACTTCAAAAGCATGCAGGAAGCCAAGGCTCCCTGGAAAGCCTTTTCAAAACCTTCTGGTAACCTTCTCTGAAGCATACTGGAAGGATTTTCTAACATTTTTTTTCGCTCTTGTCAAAAGCATTCAGGTAGCTTTCTTCAAATCCTTGTCAAAACCTTTTGCGACTATCTTACCAAAATATCCTGAAAAGAATCGAAGGCTTTCAGCCTTTAACAGTCTAATTCCTTTTTTTTATTTTTAACTAAATATCATTTTTGGTTTTGATTTTTCTAATTTTTATTTTTGAACATCTCTACATTTTTATATTTTTCCTGCAAGCCTATTTGGAATAACAAATTTTTAAGATGATGATTAACCTGGGCTTGTTAGGGGAATATCTGTAAATAAAAAGAAAATCGGGTTAAGTACGGTTCCTTTGAATTCCTTTTAAATTAATTTTCCTTTTTGAAAATTTTTTAAGGCGAATACATTTTTAAATTTTATGATAATTGTTTAAATATGTTTATTTTTCTTGTACCGACTTTTTGAATCCTCTAAACAGAAGCATTTTTATTTTTATATTTTATATTTTAGTTTCTTTGTGTAAAAAAACTAATCTTAGTGTGTATTCAACTCCTCAAAACTCTTTTACTGTATTTTCTCGCACTGGGGATTCAAAAATGTTCCTATTTGACGTACACGCTAACAAAAAAATAGTTTAAAGCTAGGGGTGAGACAAAAAAATAAAAAATATTACTCTTGTAATTGGAGCTTCTTTTTTTTATTTATTTTTTTTTTTTTTTGATAAAGTTTTAATGAAGGCATCAAAAAATGAGTAAACATGTTTTCTTAGACAATTAGTTTTACAACATATGTAAGTAATTTTCCTAATATTCCTACACTAAATTAATGATGTAATCCGGCATACATGTCATATCATAGTATGTCATTACATATGATATATGTCGGCACATTTAAAACAATCCAAGAAACATTCTGAGGCCTTCAGGGTGCATGTCGGTATTGCGCTGAGGACTTCTGATATTATTTAAGAGATCCTTGTGACTGAATTCCTATCTCTTGTTAGCGTTTCCTTAAATTTTCAAGAGATTTCCTTTGGAACATCTGTTTTTTTTTCATATTTCTCTAGATACACTGAAGAAATTGCTAGTCAAAATTATTTAAAAAGTCTCTGACAGAACTATAGAAAATTTTTAGTATTAGTTTAGTTATTATTCAACCACCTTTGGATTACTGGAGGAAACTTTTCAAAAGAAGATAATCTGCAACCATTCCAATTTTTCCATTACAAATATGATGAGCAACTTTATTATTTTTGTTTTCGAGAATTCCATCCATAGAAGCTGTAAAAGTAGTTTCGATAAGAATCTGACCAAAATACTGATAGAATTATCAAAGTGAAACGCTATATATTTCTAAAGATGTTTGTCTTGAAATTGCTAGATTATTTTCAGAATATCTGTTGAAAGGAATCTTAGAGAAAAAGTATGAAAAATGTAAAAAATGTAAATATGTGCAAGAATTGCCTGTAAACTACTAAATTTCTCCGAGAAATCCTCAAAAAAATCTAAAAAAAACCGTGTAGGAATTTTCAAATAACTTGGTGAAGAAAACCTTGCAGCAAGTAAATTTTGAAGTAAGTTTTCAACATTGTTCTTCGAACATTTTCTTAGAGATCACTTAAGTGTTTTTTTTTTCAGTAATACCTGGTCTCCCTGGAGGAGAATTGCCATGTAAATTTTCTCAAAGTTATCTTATAAGAATTCCTATAGAATGCCCTACTCCAATTTATGCTCCTTTAAAAAAAATCTAAACCGTTTGTATCAGGTACAATCTAAACAATATTTAGAACTTTTTTAAGAAACAGGGAAGCATGCAATTCAGGCTTCCAGAACTTCAGAAATACTTGGATTTTTCTAGTTTCCTCTAAAATTACCCTAGGGTTTTTTTTTTCTTTATTCAAATTTTCTCAAAAATCCAGTAGCTTTTAGTTTGTTTTTCTGACGAGTTCTGACAGATATTTCTACAAGTATGCCCTGTGGATTGCTACAGCGATATCGCTAGAATTTTTTTTTAATATAACCACGCTTCCTGGAAAGCTTTACTTGGAAATATGTCCATAACCTTCTAGGAAATTATCAAATGCTTCTTTGAAATCTTTTTAAAATTCTGAGAAAAATCTGTCCCAAGCAATCCTGCGAGACTTTCCAAAACTTTTTAGAACCATTTTCTTCTGAAATGCATTTTGGAAGCTTCCTTGGGATTTTTTACCAAACTTCTAAAACTTCTCAAGAAGTATGTTGAAGCTTTTTAAGCAGCTATCGTAAATCTTCCTGGAGAATGTTTTGAAGAAGTTCTTTCAATATCTCCCTGCGAAGTCAAAAACTTCCTGGGTAGCTTCCCAAAGCTACCTAAAAAGTATTCCCAAAACATTCTAAAATATCTTTCCAAAGCTCTCTGGACATCATTTCTGAAGTTTTCTGAAAATCTTTCCAAAGGTCCTTCTAAAGTTTCCAGGGAAATGCTTTCCTATGCTTTCCTAGGAAGCCTTGCCAACACTTCTTGTCGGGTAAACCATTCCCGGGTGAAGTACTGGCGATCAAAACGTGATATTGGTTCGATTGACATAAGATATAAAAGAACTGAAAATAATATCTAAAAAATGTTTCTGGAACATCTGAACAATATCAAAATTTGATATCTCAAGATCAAATGGATAGCTCGCTGCTATTGGTTAGATTTTACAAGAACTATGATATTGATGATTTATGATATTGTGATATATTCGAGGAGTAAATTTTAGATATTATGTTAGACCTTTTATCTCATATCAATCAAAAAAAATATCACTTTTTGATCTCCATATCAAAATATGCTATTATTGAGATCTTTTCATCTAACCGGGTTGTAAAGCTTTCTGGGATGTCAACGCAAGAAGAGCTGAGGATCCTTTCCGAAGTTCTCTGGAACTGTTACTGTCCAAACCTTCCTTGGAAACTTTTATAAAGCTTCCTAAGAATCTTTTCCTAAGCTTTGAGGGAGGCCTTTCCAAAGCTTTCTGACAAGCTTTTTTTTAAGATTTTTTGCACTGTCTCCGCTGTTGGGAAAAGAAAGAAACTTTGTCCAAAGAGCTGAACTTCCCCAAGAATTCCCAAAGCTACCTGAGGACTGTTTCCGAAGATTCCTGGAAAGTATTTTCAAAAGTATTTTCACTGCTTGAATCACTAACGTAGGTGCTCAAATAACATAGAACAAGACATAGACTATAAGAAATTCTTAGAACCATCACAAAACCAAAATTAAAGATATTCGGTATTATGACGGTTCTCAAAACCTCTACAAGACTAATTGGTCATCAAAATGCTGCTTGGGATGGCCACGTAAGCTTTTTAGTTGTTTACTTCGTCACATGACTGCGAAACACTATTTCCTTACTTGTTTTGAGAAATCACCGAAAAGCCTTTTAGAAGTTTTAATATAGCTGCCCGAGGGACATTCCGAATAATCAATGCTTCGTGGTGGAAGACTACCTTCGCCAGAACATCGGAACAGTTAACTACTGTCTCTTAATCCTCCAGAAACTTCATTACAAGTCGGAACCCCACACATTCCAACCAAAATTGTTGCTGTATAAGACTTTAATAAGCAACTTTAACCCCAAACGTTTGCTCTATAAGCTGTTATGCACACCTTCTTCTGTTAGCTGGGGATATTCCCAGGATCCTGTTACCGATCCTTAGAATTATACCTCCGCGTTTGAACATCCATCAAATTTAATTTAAAACAACTGCACAAATCGATCGTTCTGTTTCTGATAGCCATCAATTTCCAGATCTTAATTTGATGATTGTCATTTGACGGCGACGCCCGTTTCGAAATTCAAATGAGTTTCGTTCGCTGGTTAGGTTCGAATCCGTTCGAATCGATGCTCGGTTTAATCGAATTTTGTTCTTCGGCTGACGGAACGGCTGATCCCAGAGGTGGAGGGGAAAAAGGATTCCAGGAACGACATGATCGAACGACCGATCATCAACTGATCGTTTTGTGAAGTCGGGGCGGAAAGGTCTGTGCATCCGTACAGGTCTGCCGCGATTGGAAATGGGAGCATAAAAATTGATTGGAACTGTTTGAATCCTGTTCAGAATTTGTTGTTGTTAAGATTTTAGGGCTTTGGGACTGGCAGGCACTTTTCTCCGTAATGATACACCTTCCGAATTTGTTTTATAAGCCATTTTCCGCAATTTATGCAAATTCTGAGTCATTTCGAAGCTGCAGGTTTTGCGAATGGTTTTTTTAACGCTCGCTAGGGTATTTTTACGATCCAATACAGGCGTTCCAGGACAATGAATATTCATCAGGCCAGAGGGACAGAAGCCGAGTCCAAATGCGGCGATCGCATCTCCACTCAGCCGACTCGACTTCCTTTGCTCCAGATCTACCTGGAACGAAGGAACGATCGTTTGGGACCTCTTCGTTGGCACTTGAACTCAAAACGGGAATAGGATTTGTTTGTTCTGGACTAGCGCTTGGACAAACAAACGGCGCGATCTCTACGACTGCTTTTGTTTACATTGCAGCTAGAGACTCTTTCGGAATGACTGGGGCGACCAACCGAGGCGAGAAGGCTCTTACCACCGAGAAGTGGGAAGTGGATCACTCCAGCTCAGTGGTTTTCAACCGGGGGGGAACTCCCCCCTAGGGGGGAATTTCGTCCTCCTAGGGGGGGAATTGTCCACCCAAGAATATATTTCTATTTTCATCAATTTTAACACTGATTTTTCAGTGCATTATGATCCATCGTCAAGTACCAACATCTCTAAGCTTCAGAGCATACAGAGAATAAACATTCCCGAGAAGCAAATCGGGACTTTCAACTATACTGCAGATAAAGACGGATCATCGAAGATAATATGAACTGCGCTTTGCCAACTACAGCTCCAAGCATCAAATTACTAGTAAAAATGTACAGGTGCAAGTTTCACATTCATTTTCAAATCAGAAACCTGATTTTTGCTTGTCTTGGTCATCGAATAAGATCATTTTTAATAATAGAGGGGCCCAGATGCAAAGGAGTGTAAGTTGCCATTTTGTCGATTTTTAGCTGAGGATATCAGAAAATTCTTCACATTTCAAGCTTTTAAAAATTTTCACGATGATTCGAAAAATTACAAAAAACGAAGAAAGTTGGGTCGAATTTGAAATTTCATTCATTTCGTATGGGATGAAAAATTGGTGGAAAACTTTGAACCACATTTACTCGAAAATGGGTTTTTGTCACTTACACCCCTTTGCATCTAGCCCCTTCAATTTATTGTTTATTTTTTTTATGAAAGGGGGAATAGGGTCCGGGCCAAATCCAAAAGGGGTGCACGGACTGAAAAAGGTTGAAAACCACTGCTCCAGCTCATGTATAGAACTACGACCAACATTCATGAACGACGACGACGACGACGATGACGTTGATGACGGCTATAAAGTTCCACTTGAACTCTGACGGCCACGAGGTGATGATTAAACTTTTGGATAATAATGTTTTCTCTAGGGAGGTGGTTGTTGTTCTTGTTTCGATCCAGGAGGTAGCTGGTTGGTACCCACAGATCTAGCCAAGGCGATTATGAAAGGAAGTCATTTTTCTATTGACGCTTACCTTGCCTATGGGCGCGCAACGCAACGTAAGCAAGCAAGCAGCTTAGACGTAAGACGAACAGAAAACGGAATAGAATTAAGATCGGACCAGAAATGGGATCAACCACCAACTGAACAAGCAACAAGACGAAGACAGACAACGTTCTGTGTTCTTTCTGGTGTGCCTGCTTTTGATTGATCGAAATGTGTTTACTTTTCCGCGGTGATTGGAGCAACAAAGGGCACGAAGGTTCAAGTATCCGTCCGGTGTGCGGTCAAGAGGATGAACACTTGGAAGCGGAATCTGACTCGAGGAACTCCCTGAATGATTCGTCTATTCAGAGACGACGAAGACTTGTTCTTGGGAAATACTCGATTTGGTTATAGTTGGAAATCAATTTAGGCAGTTTTGCTTGTATCCTAGTGAGTCTGAATTTGGATTTACTTTCAGTTGTTATGATTCAGGAACCGTCTAACTATACTGCAGGTTCCAATAATCACCGATTTCAGGATGATCTTCAGGTCTTTCGTCAATTCTAGTTCATCTAGGGACCTCAGGACAAATTTAGAAACACTTCAGTTGCCGAGAGGATAACCGGAACTATACGGACGTCCTCCAGGTGCCATATCTGGTTCAACTCCTCCACTAGGTCGTAGTTCTTCGTGATCTTGCCGGAGAACGTTGATTGGTCTAACGCTAACGCTACAGCGAAGTCGGTGATTCCCCACAATAGGGCACTGCATTGTTTTGATTTTGTATGGGATTTTGACGTTTCTTGGCCTTGTTGTTTACAAAATTTCTGTGAGAGTGAAAGAGAAGGAAAGAATATCATGCAGTGCCCTATATCGGGCCAGTTAGCACGAATGGGGGAGTCGGTAATGATCTCGCGATCCCAGTAATGCTTTATGCGATTATTTTCCAGAGCTGGGTCCAGTTAGTACGTGTAGCAAGCTATAAAACTGTCGACCAAGTTGGCAATCTGCTGGAGCACAATAGGGCACTGCATGAAATTCTCTCCTTCTCTTTCACTCTTACAGAAATTTTGTAAACAACAAGGCCAAGAAACGTCAAAATCTCATACAAAATCAAAACAATGCAGTGCCCTATACAACAAGGCCATGAAACGTCAAAATTCCAAACAAAGCCAAAACAATGCAGTGAGCTATTTATATATGACAGGATGTCCTCTTGAGATTCCATAGGAATTCCATCCGGGAAACACTTTGTGGTTTTGATACAGGACTCCTACAGAAGTTTTGTCTAGGATTCCCAGATAATTCTTTATTAGATTCTTCCGTTGAATCATTTAAGATTCCTTTAGAAGTTCCCTCTGTGGTTCTTACAGGAGTTTCTTCTAAATGTGATTATTGAAGAGGTTCCGCCTGGGCTTCCTAAAAAAACTCTTGCCAGGATTTCTCTAGGAGGTACTCCCGGAATTCTTCCAGAGATTCTTTATGGGATTTCTTAAGGAATACTTTCTGTGATTAATCCAGGAGTTCGAGATTCTCCTAATAGTTTTTTTTTTAAGTTTCTTTTTTACTTCCAGAAGATATTGTTGGAAATTCAAGAAATTCCACCCAGAATTTTTTCTGGGACTTTTTTCGGAGATTGCTTTAGGAATTCCTTCCAAGATTCCTTCAGAAAGTTCTTGCAAAATTCCCTCATGTTTTCCTTCCATGATTTCCATGCGAGTTCCTTCTTCAGGGATTCTTTATAAGATCCTTCTAGGAATCCTACAAGAGCTTTTTTCAGTATTCCTACAAAAACTTCTCCGGGTATCTTTCAGGAATTACTTCTAGGATTGCTTCAAGAATTCCTTCCGGCCTTCCTACGATAAACTTCTCCGGGTATCTTCCTGGTATTTCCTGAAGAATCCTGGAACGAATTCCAAGATTCTCCAAGTAACTCCTTCGGAGATTCCTTCAGAAGCTTTCGCACGGATTCCTGGAATTTCTGCTGGGCTACGGTCAGGAAGTGCTTCTGGAATATCTTCAGTAACTTCTTCATGGATTCCTGCGGAAACTTCTTTCGGGATTCCTGTGGAAGCTCTTCTTCGGATTCCTCTTGAAACTTCTTTCACGATTCTTCCGGGAATTTTTTCTAGAGTTTTTTTTTTCAGAAAACTGCTTCCGTGATTTCTTCGGGAACTCTTTCCAGAATTAATCTAGAAACTCTTTTCTGGATTCCTCCAATGAGTTGCGTCTGGAATTTCTGTAGATCCTTTTTGAATCCCTCAGGAAGTTCATTCTGGAACTCTTTCAGATGTTTCTAATGGAAATCCTCTAGGAGTTTATTAGGCAATTCCACCAGGAAAATTTTAGGAATTCTTCCAGCAGTTTTCCTTTATGGAATTCTTGATGAAGTTTCTACAGGAGTTCCACCAACAAATTCCATCTGATTTTTCTACATTTTAAGTCTCAGAAGGAATCCTGGAAAGAGTTCCAGGATGAATCTCTTAGGTGGAACCTTCTTGGAATCTCAGAAGAAACTCTTGGAATCTCAGAGATAGTTCCCTGAAGAATCACAGAAAGAAATCCAAGTGGGATGCAATAGTAAATTTGTGAAGAAGCGAAGGAAGAAATTCGTGGTGGAATCTCAGGATAATTTGCTGGAAGTAATGCTATAGGAATTCCCGGGGAATTCTTCCTGGAAAAGCTTTTGAAGAAGGATTCTGAAGGAATCCTAAATAAACCCCCAGAAAAGCTCATGAAGAACACCCTTGGGAATCTCAGAAAAAAAAACACTTTGAGATGTCCTGGATAAAAATTGTGGACAAACCACGAAAGAGTTCTTGGAGGAATCTCATATGGAATCCCTGAGGAAGCCCAGAAGAACCTCTTGGAGGGTGTCATCGTACCACCATCAAGCCACAAATCAGCAGTCAGCACACTTTCACGCGCATGCGTATGCATGTGGGCTGTGGAGCGCTAGTTCATCTCGTAGTTGCAGTCGTTGCATATTCGCCTGTGGTCCTGGAACAGTGGGTGCAGTCGAATCATGACTCTCTGGCAATTCCTGCAAAGGTTCCTGCAGAAATTTCTGTAGGGATTCCTCCAAAAATTTATCCAGGTTCTTGTCTAGGAAATCTTCTAGAGATCCTGTTCCTGTAGTATATCTATAAGGCATTCTATAAAACGTTTCTAATCTGCTGTTCTTTGAGTGTTATTGGTGTTTACTAGAAATCCTCTACATAGAGATGAGCGGAAGTTACATACGTCGATTTGGCAACGCTGTTTGTTTTGTTTACAACAGCTGCCAACACTTGCTACAAAGCTAGATGTTCAAACTTTGTGCGTGACTTCGTTGTGGTTCAAGTTGTTTTGTTTACATTTTCTAACTATGGTAGAATTTTTTTTTCAAAATTTTGTTGAAATAGCGGAGAAATCTAAGAAATCTGAAATTCAATGCAAAAGTGATGCGCTAATTATATCGGCAGAAGTGAAGCAAGAAGCGCAATGGAAGTTTTTTCGACAAGTGCAGCAACAAAAGTGTCGTCATAAGCATGAGCTTTTGAAAGCAGAATTAATAAATTTTTATCTTTTTATTAAACATACATTGCCGCCAATATCTCGATATTAAAAATAAATAATTTTAATTTATTTAGTTCCGATTATTGCAATACTGTTCAAACGACGCCTTCCTACGAACGATAAGCATGTTCATTTGGCTCACACTTTGACAGTTCTCTCTGCATGATTGGCTCACAATGGCCGCCTCCGCAGATCTCTATAATGTAGGATTACTAGTGTTTACCAGTTTTGAAGTCCAACTGCTGGGTCCATTTATTTACATTTTTGCTAGCGTAACATATGATACAGGCCCATCTTACAAACGAGGTTCATTTCTCTGCAAAAATGCGTCAATTTGCCCACTATTAGCAATATTCATATACCGTGGCGATGTTTTTTTCATCTGCTAGTGACATCATGCAACTCGATAGGTTTATACATGCCACATTAGAAACCGAAACATCTCTGCCAGCAAAATTCTGATTGGCTACTTTTAGCAAAAACAAATACATCAAACGTAAACAATAACAATAAGCAGCCCACCAGTAAAACGTCTCGTAAAATATGTAGCTTATAGAGCTTGCTGACGTTTATTCGCCTTTCTCTTTCAAACATACAGGCGGAATACGATTTGTTGTCATCAGGAAAGGTTTCCCGATGAAAACAAATCCTATCCCGCCTGCATGCTCGAAAGAGAGAGGTGAATAAACGCCAGCAAGCTCTATAGGTTTTTTCAGTTGACAGGTCCATGTATATCACTGTTTACAACTGCCGAACAGAGGCGCAATCCATAACGACTTTTCGCGATGTGGGTTACAGTCAAAAGTGTAAACACAGTGTGAGTAGGGGATTCTGGGGTAATACGCACCACTTAAGGAAGATGCGTCCAAATGCATATAAAAAGGCAATAATTTATTGGTTTAATGCATGCATTCATTGCATATACTTTCATTCTAAGAGAAACCAAACAAAATTTCAGCCTTAATACAGTTCAGCTCTTGAAAATAACGTTTTTTGTAAAGACTAACATTACGGCTTCGTATATTTATGCGGTGCAGTATGCACCCTTGCTCGGGGTAAAATGCACTACAACAATGGGGCAGGATGCACTCAAACAAAGGGGCAAGACGCACCACAACATTGAGGCAAGATGCACCGTCGAGTTTAGAAATCTTTTTACTTCTTAGACAAAATGCATGTTTTATAAGGTTTTAAGACAAACAATAGCTCAATTTTGTTTGCGATTACTTACAAAGCACTCATAGATATTATTACAGCTTGTTTTCTATAGGTGCGTTTTGCCCCAACCAATGGAGTGCATATTGCCCCAATCGATAGCAAAAAATAAAATAGTTTAAAACATATAATTTACGTAAATTACTGTTTAAGTTATTTTTCCTATGCTTAGCATTGCCCTCAATGAACTGAATAAACACAACAGCATTAGATGTTTGGTCGGTTTTCACCATTAAATCATTCGACAAACGATCGGGAAAATTACATCAGAATCGTGCTTTTCAATTTTATTCATTTTTCTCACTAATTACGTAACGCAGATATGTAAAATTTTCCAGATGCTCATTTATTAAGACGTTCTATTAGACTGATAAAGTTTCAAAGCTCTAAAACCGATAATCCCTGAAAAACAAAGGGGGTGCGTTTTGCCTCGACAGTGCGTATTACCCCAGATGCCCCTACAACTTAACAAAGTTTCTGTTGGTGATTATTTTGGAAGGGGAATGGCGTTCAGTCTTTGGAGGAATAACTCAAAAACGGATTCTTAAGCTTTCATCCGACGTTTCGGTCGCTATATTGCGCCTTCTTCCGGGAATCTGTGGACAATGGTTCGATTTATGTTGTGTTTATGTTACTCCCTAACTATGCTCCGTTTTATCGTAAGTATGAGCCTACATCATAGGCCACATTTGTCCCAGACGGCGGCATAGTAAGTAAAACCAGACGGAAACTTTACTTGCGCAGCATGCTCGCCTTGTACTCATGAGAATTCTTGTTGTAGCGATACGTAACATCTGGGACAAATGTGGCCTATGCTGTGGGCTCATGCTTACGATAAAACTTAGCATAGTTAGTGAGTAACATAAACACAAACATAAACACAACATAAATCGAACCAGTGTTCAACTGTCACCCCGATCAACGAATGTCAAAAATACGTGGTAAACAAAAAAAAACAGCTGATCGCATCTGTCTCATGGATTGTCTTAGGCTATGATCCATTTCGCTTGTTCGTTGAACTTCTAGTTAATATTTGACACTTCGATAGTTATTTGCTATCGAAAAGTTAAAAAATAACTAAGACGGAGGCCCATTTGAAATTTGACAGACGTGTAGTTATTTGGAACAAAATGAAGCACGCAGCCAAATCTTTGCGTACAAAAAGTAACTATCGAACTGGAACTGTCAAAACTAACCCCGGTCGAGAGAACTATCGAAATGCCAAATTTTAACTAATAGTTAAACGAACAAGCGAAATGGCGAAATTCTATCTCTTTCGCTCTTTCAGAGAGTTTGAAAATAACAGAACCAGTACACTCAGCCAAATAACCTTAAGATTTCCATATGGCCCAACTTATGGAACGGCCTTTAAATAATTCATAATGATTCGGATGAATTTCATAAGGTCACTCTATGACGTAAAATCGTCTCACAGCTTGGCTTTTATTCATGTTTAGCAACATTGAAATCTCAAGCATCGATAGCTGTGTGGATAAAACACGGGGTCGGTGATCCCGACATTCTTGGATCGAATCCAGTCTGCATCATTTTAATTTTTTTTGTTCTTTTCATATGTTTATCTTATGAAATTTGTCATAGCAAGCACGATCAATTTTCATAAGGTATTCTTATGTCATCCATAAGAATTAGTTATAGCAAATTTCATAAGGTATTTCGATGAATTTCGCTAGTTTTTTTCGCTGAGTGTACCTGTCAAATTTGACAGGTGTTGGTCATGTTTTCTAATTTTCTATAGGAGAGAAAGAGAGCGATTTCTTGATGACGTCACCGTGCAATGAAGTATAGACAGGTAGACGACCGAAGCGTCACAGACAATAAACAGCAACCAGTATGGCTTCCGGAAGGGGAGGTCCACCGTAGACGCTATCTTGTCGGTTACAAAAACCGCCGAGAAAGCACTCGAGCCTAAGAGGAGGGGAATTCGCTTCTGCGGGGTAGTGGCTCTGGATGTAAGGAATGCATTTAATAGCGCCAGTTGGGCTGCTATTGCCGATGCGCTCTTGCGTCTGGGGATACCGGAGTACTTGTACAAGATTCTCGTGTTACGACCTGGAGTTCGGGGTGGCCGGGAGACATAACAGTCTATTCAAACTCACAGGCGTAGCGAATGACAGATTAAAACATAACTTTATTTACACTAATAAAATGTACAATACAAGGACGACACGTTACTACACGAAGGCTACATTACTTCTAATCTAATTAATCTCTGCGAATGTGCATCGGCCGAGGCATAACGAAATGCTATCACCGAGCACGCAGATCGGCTTGAGCATGAGAGCCAATCCAGTGGTTCTCAACATCTCGGAAGCTACTTTCAGAATCGCGTACTAGTATACGACACGGAGGTGGGTCGGAAGTGCTTTCGCATAACCTCAGGTGTCCCGCAAGGTTCCATCCTGGGTCCGGTGTTATGGAATGTCATGTACGACGAGGTGTTGAGGTTGGAGTACCCAGTGGAAGTGGTGATTGTCGGATTTGCCGACGATATTACGCTCGAAGTCTACGGTGAAACGATCGAGGAGGTAAAGTTGACTACCAACCACTCGATCAAGGTTGTGGAGGCGTGGATGCGGTCCAGAAAACTGGAGCTGGCTCACCACAAGACAGAGGTGACGGTTGTTAACAACATGCAGTCGGCGCAGCAGACGGAGATCAGTGTAGGAGAGTGCACTATCCTGTCGAAGCGCTCTGTCAAGCACTTGGGCGTGATGATCGACGACAAGCTTACCTTCGGTAGCCACGTCGATTATGCCTGTAAAAGAGCCTCCACAGCTATTGCGGCACTGTCCCGGATGATGTCCAATAGCTCAGCGGTGTACGCCAGTAAGCGCAAGCTTCTGGCTAGTGTTGCTACGTCCATACTTAGGTATGGCGGCCCGGCGTGGGGTACCGCGCTAAGTACTGAATGCTACCGACGGAAGCTGGAAAGTACTTACAGGCTTATGTGTCTGAGGGTTGCAAGCGCGTACCGTACCGTGTCACACGACGCTCTCTGTGTCATTACTGGTATGGTGCCTATCAGCATTCTTATCAGTGAGGACATGGAGTGCTTCGAAATGCGCGGCACAAGAGGCATACGCAAGACTGTCAGGATGGCCTCTATGGTCAAATGGCAGCGCGCGTGGGACAGTTCCACCAAAGGAAGGTGGACCCATAGGTTGATACCGAGGGTAGATAGTTGGATCAATAGGCGCCATGGGGAAGTTACATTCCACCTGACACAGGTCCTTACAGGTCATGGTTGCTTCCGACAGTATCTACACCGTTTCGGGCATGCGGATTCTCCCGAATGCCCAGTGTCCAATGGTTTAGAGGAAACGGTGGAACACGTTTTGTTCGTGTGCCCGCGTTTTCGCACAATGCGTGACCGCATGCTTGCCACATGCGGGGAGGACACAACTCCGGACAACTTGGTCCAGAGAATGTGTAGGGATGAGATTAGCTGGAATGCCGTTTCAACGGCTATCACCCATATCGTCTGGGAGCTACAGAGGAGGTGGCGCGTGGACTCGGAGAATGGCTAGTCCAGATGCAGTACAAGAGGTGGTCCAGGGGTTCGAAGTCGGCTTCGTAGGTCATACCGGTGCCCTGCGGTCGAGATCGACCCTTACAGCGATTAAGTGGCCGCGGAGAGGAAGTCCCGGTAGCGGTGCTGTCGTGGCGTCAGTCTACTGGGTTGGATCTGAGCCCGCGGTTGGAAAGGGGTCCCCGGCAAGGGTCGGGGTAGGTGAGACCCTGCTGTCTGCAACCTACGGATGCATCTGATAGGGCCTGAAGGGTAGTAATACCCTTCCTTTGCGGGCAGGTCAGATCGGGTTGCATGTGGGCATCAGTTCTTGATGTCCGCTCAGCAGTAGGGCGCGGGCGGGGTTGACCCTGCCCGCCTTCCGAGGACAAAGGGAGTGGCGAGGACCACTCGGGAAACTGGCTAAGCGCCAGCAGGCTACCGTGATGGACTCTCCAGAGCGAGTCATCGATGTTCGTTGCTGCTAGGCTACGGCAGCTAACCTTGAGGGTGCGATATGCACTAGCCCCTCTCTGAAGCAATACCTTCTTGGTGGTTCCGGAGAGACGTAGGGTTTGGCGACCATAGGAATGTGTTTTAGTGGGTCGAGGAGAGAGTAGTCCTGGCTTCTACCGGCATTGTAGAAGACGGCCTCAACCCCACACTACCCTAACCTTCCTGTTAGGGTGTCTGATTAGCAGATTTATCTCCCTATGGTTTAGAAGGAAAAAAAAAGACAATAAACATACAAATAGCAAATATATTACAAATCTCGTTATTTACCACAGATCCTATTATCCTATTTCACCATGGATTGCTAATCTTCCTCGCTTCAGCCATACGCGCCCAAAATATTTTCTGAAGGCCTACTTTGCCCAAAACTGACAATCGCTCATGACAATGCCTCATATCATGAAGATTCTCGTCCAAATTTCCTTCATTGGTATTCCATAAAATCTCGACATTCCCATCAAATTAGGCCCAATAACGCGTCGCCTGGCCCCATTCCCATTGGTTTCGCAACTGTCACGTACGGCCCATTTACTCACGCGCGTTCTACCGCAGCACCGCAGCACCGGGGAATTCGCAATGCGTATGGGAGTTGGTCGGCCGGATCGGATCCGATCCAATCTGCCCCATCAAATGAAGTCCGCAAACCGTTTCGAAGAAAAAACCGCAGTTTACCGCAAAACCGATGGAACTTTTCGCACATAGGTGGACGACGGAGGTAGATCTCATTACGTCCCATGCGTGAATGAAAAGTAATTAGTTCAGCCCTGTGCGATGCCAATTATGTTCCGCGACGGTCAAGGGCCTATCCAGAGTCCATGGGCAAACGAACAGCCATCGTCGTGAAAGCATTCACCGTGCAAACGAAGCGCAGGGCTTGTTTGTTTTGATTTCCACACGCTTCAACCTACGCATCCAAGATCCAAGTAGGCACCGAGATCGAGCCAAGGGGTGATACGATGCGATGCGAATGATGGGCCCTGTCATGGTTGCTTGGATCTTGGATGACGGGACGGGCAACTACTGCAAGGTCTCTTTTCTCCGCAACGATCCAAAAGGTTCGAAGATCAGGTTGCAAGCGTGGCAACCGAAGGTATTTTTTTTTATCAAATGATTGGGGTCAACTTCGGGCTTCGGTAACGGAGCGTAAAAGGGAGTCCGCAACAAAAAATGATTAAATGATTGCAATTTTGTCGATAATGATATAGAGAGCGAGAGAGCGTTTGCGGAGCGGACTCACGGTCGTCTCGTCGGATGCATCTCGAGGGCGGATCGCAACAGCGAAAGTGATGATCAGGTTTACGCTGCCGCTGAAGGAAACTCGAAGAGTTGTTGTTGTTGTAGGAATTGATCACATGGTTCATCGCTACGGTTGGATGTCGTCGGTCGTCGCGCCAGGGGTGAATATGGGTTAGCAAAAGCTTGATTACGGGGTCCCGGGGGGTCCACACATGACGTTAACGGACCTTCGGGCTTCGTTCGAGGAAAGCTATTTTGATTTGGTCAGTTTCACAGGAATTGTACAACGGTAGATTGCGAAACATTCACCTTCGTATCTCTCTAAGATGTAAATTTAACTCTTAAGTTCGGAACCTGCTTTGAAGTCCGCAGTCTTATCCAAGCGCACTAATTACTATTCCTCACGCAATAAAAAATCGCGATGCGATCGTCCGGTTTATCGACGACTACGTAGATAAGCGCCGGGTATAACAGCGCGATGCGATACAAGAAGTGGATTACCAATGCAGATCATGGTGCATCGATAACAGGTTGTCGCTGGTGCTCTGATCACGCACAACAAGTCGTAAAACGCAAACTACAAGTCCGATAATTAACGATCTTCGGTAGCACTTGGACGCAAGTGTAGAATAACGATCGCTTATGTTAACGTCAGCAGCGGTGGCGATCCGGGTTAATGGTAGATCACAGAACAGATAGGCATCTTAGAGCAAATTGAAAATTCCATCCACTTATGTGGTAAATTTTGACATTCATTGCGGAATAAAATGATTTTTTCTTGCTTGAAATTCACAGTGCATGCTCTCGTCTAAAATGACAAGCACGGCTAGTCTAAAACCGTTTGACGTTTCGGTGGAACTCGCCTATTTATGAACACACTGAAAAAAGTTGACACGGCCGATTCATGTGTTTGATTTATGAACTGTTCCATAAACGTCAAAGTTAGTCAGATATGTTTTTCCATTGAATTCAATGGTTTATACACCGCAGATTAATTTGATTCACAGCATGAACTTCACAACAGAGCTTACATCACCGAATTAAATGTATGTCACATCAGCTTAATATTTGTTACACCTGGCGTTCAGTAAGCTTTATCTTTAACTGAACCCGATAGCCAAATCATCACAATCTCATATGTGATGCGATTGAAATTGAAGTAATTTTCCAAACGAATTTGCGCTATTGTTTTTTTTATGAATGCATGTGTATGTATCATAACTGGTGACACATAACTCAGGAAAAAAAAACCGTCAAACGTGTTCCATCATGGCCACCATGAAGAACGTGAGTTCAGACGTGAGCCACTATTTTATTTTTGCTAATTCCACCCAATTTAGGGTTATTTTTTTTTGAACTATTTCCAGGAGAATACATCGATAGGCCAGTACCCAGAGTTTGAGCGGTACAACTTTTTGATTATCCTATCCTCGATTCCGTCACTCTGTTCTGCTTCATTCTAGAGCTAGCATCTTTTTCAACCGCCTTTGGATTTCCACTTGTCGGAAATTATTCGTTCTCCGAGGGAATTCTTCCAGGATATTTTTCAGCGAATGTCTCATTTTGTCAACACCTGGGAAGTCGATTGACGCTTTCCGGGTTTTATTTGCGCCCTCTGACTCGCTATTTTCCTATACCTAATACACGTACTGTCACTCTTTTCTAGACCCCTCTCCCAAATGTTGGACGTAATTTATTAACGTTCCCTATGAAGTATGAAAATAATCAATCATTTGACATATCAACGACATTCTTCGCAGTGTTGGTAAACTCACACTCAAAACTGGCTCATGAACGGCTCCTGCGTGAGCAAACTCGCGCGCGATTCTGAATCATTTTCTCACGCACCAGATTTTCATGCAAAATCTCGCTCTCACGAGTTTAGCGCCGAAATCTCGTTCGCTTGTAAAACGAATCCACATCAATTTAACCCTCGAACGATCGCGCTGTTGTATTTTGTACAACACGTTGAAAAAATCTCGCTTTTTGTACTTGGTTAAGGTTAAGCGACATTCTTTATTGTTATACGCAAGATTTTGTCTTATTCTATTATACAATCCTAATAACTTCGTTGTAAATAATAAGAACACCAAGAAATAAAGCAATGAGTAAAATCACGAGTCAACTCGTGCATGAATTCTTCGGTGGTGAGTTTAGCGAGTCAAGAATCGCGCATGAAACAACTCAATCATGAGATTTGAGTTTTTACCAATACTGATTCGTCGGTCTTCTTCTTATTTTTGTAGAAATAGTTTTCCATAGGTAGTGCGATAACTGATGCACGCACCCTACTCCACTTCAATCAGAATGCACAGGCATTTAAATTTAATTCCGCGTGAAATACACATAATAAGCGTGTGATTTGTTGAAAAATCGGGGCAAAAATTTATATCTCGCGTTTAATATCATACGGGCGAATCAACAATGATCAATTTTTCTTCATCGATTTTCTTTTTGGATTTTTCCGGGATATACCACTAATATTCGGATGATCTCTCGGTGCGTTTTGGTTAAGGACGACTAGAATTGGCATCTAAAATAACAAAAACAGCCGAAATTATTTGCCGGCCACGTTATTAACCAAAGAGAAAATCGATGAAGAGAAACCGATCATTGTAGATGCGCCCGTATGATACTAAGCGCGAGATATGTTTAACACGTGACATTCGAGGGTTTTACAATTTGCGCAAATCCATGCAAAACATCAATATCCCAAAATCAAGCAATCTTAGACGTGTCAATTTGTTTGAGTGTGTGAACTATTAGACGAGAATAGTCGTCTAATTGCCTGCTGGGTGGAGAAATTCACAGTGTAAAAAGCTTGCCCGCCACCGCTAGGTTCGCTGCTGTCGATTTTTAATGACCAGCGCCTATTTTTCTAATGATGATGTCTATCTGTTCTGTGGGTAGATTCTTGGAAATGGAGTTAGGATCGAATCTTCATGTTTGTCGCGACATCAATTTCCAGCTGAGAGCAACGCTACGCCGACCTCCGGATATTGTGATTGACATTTTGGATTATCCAAGCCAAGGGGCAGCGCATGTAAAGCCGCCTGGTGGTCGCACAGCTGCCATTATGCTGCTCAGCCTCTGGACCGCCACCGCATTGACGAAGAGAAAAGGATTGAGTAACCGAAAAACGCAATGGAGCGAGCAAAACGGTCGAACACTCCACGCCACGTCACACAGTTGTGTTCCATTCCGTCGCTCGTCTAATCTAATCCGACAAGAACATGCATGCAAAATTTTTATTAACCGCCGACCACCGTCATTCCAATTCGTTAGAGAGAAGGGACACGAAATCAAAGTCAATAGATCACCACATGCGGCGCGAAGTTGCACGGTTGTTGTTTTTTCTCTCGTGCCAATCGCCACAGCCGTCGCCATGTTGGGTAACCTGGTAGAAGGCGAGGTGAACAGGAAAAGCAATTTACTCCGCGCGTGCAATTTGATCGGGTTTTCTCGATCCGCCCGCGCCCTGTTCGAGCCAGCCCGGCAAGCCGAGCGAAATACGATAGTGTCCTTCCCTTCTGGGCTGCGTCCCGCCACCGCACCGCCTGCTAATCTCCGAAGTTGACTGCTCTTTAATGTCAAAGCCGCGTCTAGAGCAGACTGTGGCAACCCGGATGGACAAGACTCGGCGCTGCGCGCTGACGGACAGCAGCCAGCGAACACAAGAAGCCGCTGAGCGCTGAGTTGTTGCTTGCGCGTTGTCTGGCAACCATGCCAATTGACAGCTAGAGCTGGCTGCGTACCACATCTCCGCATGCACGAGTTCACGGTGCATTCGTTCGCATTGTGGTCGCCCTAAATCACAATCAGAAGGGACGCTTAATCCGCATTTTGCATGGATGTCGGAGAATCGCGCTCGCTTTACCATCCATGTGACATAATAAATTCCATTGACCTCCGCCAGCAACGATCGGGTTCTTCGGCGCGCGATGTCAGCGAACCACACCGACCGTGATTCATCCGGAATTAATGCTCATTAAAACTGACATGACTTACAATTACAAATTGTCTTCGATAAATCTTGCCGCGCTTCCCGCGTTCGTTCGTGTCCCAATCGAACCCTCCTGTGTGCGAATCGAAAAGGATCACGATCGATTTTCGATACCGGCTCCTGCCCTGCCGTAACTTCCCGGCCCGGCAGTCAGTGCGCTGCAGGCAGGGCACTCGCTTCGCACTCGCAACCATACAATGGGCGGCCAACAGATTGATGAAACCCGATAATTGTGAATGAGATTGATAAGCGCTGGGCGGAGAAATAAACAAACCTACCGGGAATGGTTCGTCCATCCATCCCAACCAAAGGCGGTGGCGGCGATCGCTGCGCGGATGTCACGCGGGATGATCTTCAAGAGCCGATAAGTGTCTCTTTTCTACGATGGGCGCGCGCGTTTCGCTGCTGTAGCGTAGACTCTAGGTCTGAGAAGGAGGCTCGGATCGCTCGTATTTTGCCGCGTCGCGTCGACAGAATCCCTCGAGGGATCCTCATAATTACATCGATGAGTTGACTTGTGGGACAACTGAGAGCCAGGTTCGGGATGGTGGGATGCATTCTGAACCAGTCGGTAGCTCTAGAGCGTGATTTACGATTAGCCCCGGGGGGTCCATCAATAGGCATGTTCAAGTGTGGCTTTGGTGGTTCTGTAGAGGAGGTTGGTAATTAGTAACTGGTTATCGGTAGTTAGTCGCAGTTATCATCATAATCTGGATCGCAGAGGAAAGAGATTGAATGAGAAATCAAGCAAACAAATGTTGCCTTGTTTGTTTGACATAAATCTGTTGCTGTGACAATAACTCAACTCACATGCTTTTCTTATATGGAATCATATTCTAACAGAACACCTTGAACTTACTCCAGAAATTCTGTTACAAAATTCAAGGAAATCCTCCAACTTTAGTATCGTCTTAGCAACGGCACTACACTAAACAAATGTTTTACTCGAATAGCTGTAGAAATTCCGGAGGAACGCTTGAAGAAATTTCCTAGATGGGAGGCTTCAACCAAAATCATAAAGATCTTATGTATTAAAATGATTTTAACACGAGGTTGTTCAGCTAGGAGAGGTACTCTCACAGCTTTGTGTTTTGTTTTCGGAAGTGAGATTCAATTTCAGGTCCTCGGAGTGAAAGGCATACGCTTTAACCATCATTCTAATAATTTTGAAATCTGTTTCAGAAATTGAAACACCCTTAAAACTTCTTCGTTTTGGCGTAACGTCCCAATAGTGTTCTACAAGCACTTCCACAGTTATTAAGTGAAAGTGCTTACCGCATCGGCTATCCTTAAAACTATAATACTGACTAATAATGTTTCTATTTTCTCCTATATTTTCAGGTAAGCCATATATTCTAAATTTACGATGGAATTAAGGTTAGTAGGTAAAATACTTCAAAGCTCCAGATTATAATGACGATAAAAACCTCGAAGATGGCATTCTAGATATTTACTGAGAAACAAATTGATCTCATACAGACTACTCTCATATTATACTTGTGTGAAATAATTCATGAGAGATGGCGCTAATAAGAGTGTATCTCTATTTTTGCCGTACAACCCCAGATGGCGACTCTGCGCTGTTTGTATACAATAAAAACTCTTTCTTTGCAGGGGGCTCTAGGGAGTCTCAGGAGCGCTTGAAAGTGTCTCAGGGTCGTTTCAGTGAGTCTCACAAGGGGTTCCTTGGGGCCTCATGGGCGCTTAAAGGGATCTCAGGGAGTTTCAGGAGAATTCCAGAGGGTCTCAGAGGCGTGTTAGGGTATCTTAGGTGCGTTTCCGATGGTATCGAGGGTTACCTGGAGATATTTGTGACGTTTCAAGGGGGTCTCAGGGGGCTCAGGCCCAAATAACATTTGAGTAAGTGTAATCAGTGTTGTACCTTTTAATTCCGCCCTCTAATGATAATATAGGGATTGTAGAAGCATCATAAAACTCCTCGAAGGTGGTGAATACTATCATCATGAAATAATATATTTTCTATTCATGTTCTCTGTTTCTTCAAGATGGCAACATCCATACACAAGTAACATTTTGATGACTAATTTAGTCTTGTAAATGTTTTGAGAACCGCCATACAACCTAAAACCTTTTATTTTGGTTTTATGATGGTCCTAAGGACCTCTTCTAGTCTATTTGCCTGAAAATGTTACTTTGGAATTCAAACGTAAGCAAGATGGTCAGTGTTGTCATAAGTTCTGCCTAGCTACCAACAGATGTCGTTACTCTCGTTACTAATCGAATTGAACCACAACTGTTCAGAGTTAAAAAAAAAAAGAAACGGACACCGTCTTCAGTCAGAAGCTGTACAGACTGAACGAAACTTAACACTAGATAAGGGACACACGGAACATGCACCAGTGGATACGGAGAAAATACCTTTCTCACGAAAAGTTTCATCGCCCAGAGCGGGAATCGAACCCTCACCAAACAGCATGATGCGATTAGAAGCTCGGTGACCCTAACAGCACCGCTCCAACATCAAGCTAGTTTAAAACGGTTTTCAATTCAATAAATTTTCTATACAGTCCGGATTCGTTCGTTGGCAGCTCGTTAGATGGGCTGTCTCGATGGTTGAATGTTCGCTGGTTGGGGCAAAACCCAACTAAAAAGCACTGTCAATGTCAAAATCGATGTCAAAACGAGTTTGACGTCTGACCGCCGTCGCATTGCAGCTTCTATATACAGAAAGTTTGTGCAAGAATGTGAGTGTTTCTTGACGTATTTCTCGTCACTTGCGTGTGTCTAGAGCATTTTGATCAGTTATCAATTGCCCCAACGAACGAACACGATTCGCTAATCGGGGCGCAGTCGTGACCCAGCGAGCGAATCCTCACTGTATTAAAAAGCTGTTTTTATTATTGAGTTCTGGTTTTATGGATAGCTTCAAGAACCTTTGATCAGCGACTTTTATAAAAGTAGTCATGAAATTATGAGTATTGGCTAATGCTGAAATGAGTCCGTGAAAAAAATCAAACAAACCCAATCAGCAATAGATTTGTTACTTGGAGAGGGTTCAAGGAGGCCTAAGGGCGACTTGAGGAGATCTTAAGGGCTTCGCATGGGATCTCAGAGGTCTCCAAGGGGTTTTCAGAGCAGTTTCAAAGGGTCTCAGAGGCGTTTCAGGCCCTCTGAGGGTTTCAGAGGAAATCTGGGACGCTTTGGGGCTTAGGGGTGTGGCAAAGGATCTCAATGGAATGCCAGGGAGTACAGGAGCCCAAGTAACATTTTGACTACCTTGTCTTGTAGAGATTTTGAAAACCGGTATAAAACCTAATACCTTTTATTCTGGTTTTATGATGGTTCAAAGAACCTCTTATAAGCTATTCGACTCAAATATGTTACTTGGGAGGTGTCAGAGACGCTTCAGGGAGTCTCAGGAGCTCTTCCCAATGGGTTTCACAAGGGGTTTCAGGGCGTTCCAGGGAGTTTTAGTGGGTTTCAAGGGTTCCCAGGGGCGTTTCAAGAGGAACCCGAAGGTCTAAGGAGCGATTGAGGTGGACTCGGGGGGTGCGCAAAATGTTCGAGCAGATGCGCTGAAGTTCATTGGGTGGCGATTGTCACTTCCTTGCATATTCATATTTAGCTGCTCGATACTCGGTCGTCAACTGAATGAAAGTCAATAATTATTTCTAAACATCTCACAAAGAGTTAAATCTACATATATAAAAATGTAGTGGCATACGTGGGACCGCGCATAACTTGCGAACGGAAGGTCCGATTTTGAACGTCTTAGTATTGTTCTGTAAGTTTTCACCCAAGGAAGGTTTATGAGGCAAAAAACATGGAAATATTGAGAGTTTTTGAAAATCGATCTTCCATATATTTTGTGACCGGGGACTTGGTCTTGGATAGAAACTTGAAACGTCAAAAAAGAGTTGGAAATTCCTTTGAGGCAACAAAACTTAAGAACGGATGAAACGATCAGAACGACTCTTGCACAGTTCGATTCGTATTTGTGGTGACTGTGTTTATATGTAGAAAAAATTACCAAAATGGTCAAGAAAAGTATAAAAATAGTTACTGGTTTTTTATGAGCTGGGTAGACATTCAACATGATCGAAATAAAACCAATCTAGAGGGCGGTGCTGTTATGAGCCCAACAATTGTCAAACCACCACAGCCTGGCAAGACAAAGTTTGCCGGGACAGCTAGTTGCTGATAGAATGTCAACGTTTCGATTACCTTTACTGGTGCATTACACAGATATTGCTCCATTTGATTGTTATGGAGAGTTTTTGGTGGAAATCGTATCCGTAAACGTAAGTGAATAAATATGAAAATGATTCACGATTGGATTCACATTTAATGACCACGAAATGACGGACAGTGTAAAGAGGAAAAATGACAATGTCATTTATGTTTTGAATAAGCAGAGCAGAAATAACCAAATTCGTGCTGTTTTCTGTCAATGACAGTGAACATTTTGCACCCTGCCTGGAGGCCTCAGGGGCGTTTCGGGGGCTCTCAGGAAGTTTCAGGTGGGGCTCCATGGGGTCTCTGGGACGCTTCTTTAGGCCTCAAGGGGCATTTAAGGGGATACCTGGAGGCCTGTGGAGTGGAGGAATTCTTGAGGATCTCTAGGGCGTTTGAGGAGGTCTCAGGGGCATTTTAGAGATTTTAGGGGGTGCCTGGAGCAATCAGTGGCATTGCAGGAGGTCTCGAAGGATACTTAGAGGTGCCAAGGGCATTTCAGGAGCTTCAGGGGTATCTGGGGTGCTTTTGGAAGTCATGGACGATTAAAAGGATGTAAGGGACATTTCAGGCAATCTCAGCGGATTCAAAGCGGTACCTGGAGGTCTCAGGGTCGTTTCAGACTGTTTTCAGAATCCTTCAAGGGGCATGACGAGGTTTCATGGGCGTTTCAGAGGCATCATAGGGTTACAGAGATGATTGAAGAAGTCCCAGAGGGTTTCAGAAGTGTTTTAGGGGATTTGATGGGATTTCAGGAAGTTTACAAAGGTGTCAGGGGCGGTTCATGGGGCTTCAGGAGGTTTTCAGTTAAAGGGACCTTGAGGAGGAACCAGGAGGAGCCATTTGAAATGCCCCTGAAGTTACTTGGAACTCCCTTTTAAAGTTGCAATCACAAGTGCCCAAAATCGTACATTTTGCTCAATAAATAAAAATAGAACTCAAAGTTGAGGCGCTGGAGCAAATCTGAGCACGGATTCGGATTCAGTGGCCCAAAATCTGTCAGAGACACATAAGTTTGCTCTTGAGACAAAAACAAATGTTGCGCTGTGTTATAATTGCCCTTCAAAACTCTTAGAACACCTTTAAAAGGTTCCAGAAACCTCCTGAAATGAATATCCCTTTGAAGCGTCCGTAAAAACAATTTTGGCTGTGCCTGAAGTGCTATCAAACGCTCCTGAAACCTCTCGAAACGCCCTTCAAACATTCCTGAAACCCCCTGAAACTCTCTGAAAGGCCATGAAGCGACCCTGAATCTTCTTGAAAGCCATTTAAAGAGATTCTAGAGGATTTCACAAACTATCATGTGTTTCGGAGGCGATTAAAATCGTTTCAGGACGATTCAGGATGTTTCAGGGTATTTCAGAAGATTTCAGAGGAGTTTTATGGGACTTCACAGGCTCTCAGCAGGTGGGCTCCAGTAGAGTTGCAGAGGCATTTTAAGGTGTTTCAGGGCTTTTCAATATATTTTAATTAAAACGAGATGCTATTTAGGTATAAGAATTTTAAGAGTTCCCATCACTTTTGGGGTTCGGAAACGTTTCAAGATGTTTCAAAGCGTTTGAAGGAGTTTAACAGTGGCTTCAGAGGACTTGGCAGGCTCTCATGTGAGATTTAGAAAGGGTTCCTTGATCTTTCAGGCGTTTCGAGAGGTTTCAGACAGGTTTTTCAAATTGGGCTTCACATGCTCTGAGGTGAGCTCCAAAATGATTTCAGAGCGTTTCAGGAGGTTTCATTCGAGTTTTAGGGAACTTCACAGGCTCTCAGGTGAGCTCCAGAGGAGTTTCAGAGGGATTTCAAGGAAATTCAGATAATTTCAGAAAGTTCCAGATTAGTTTCTCTTAGAAACGGCTACGCAGTCTTTTAACAGTTGTAACCTGTCGTTTACATCCTTAGATTTTTATTAGTTGTATGAGCCGAATGTTGGCGGAAATTTCATGTTTTTTTGTCTTGTTAATGTCAGAAGGCCCCACACGACTGAGAGGGTTACTCCGCTACCAAACCATTACAAACTAGTGTTGCTGAAGGGCGTAGAGGATGGCCATCATGGTTTTTATGTTTAGATGTATCATGGCCGTGAATTATGTCCCATGGGCGCTGCCATCTTCGAAATAGAAGATTTGTAGGCAGAAGTATATAGGCATCCGTGTGAGAAACACCGATCTTTGCGATCGACTAAAAGTAGTGCCGCGTAGTGTTGCTACAATCCCCCCCCCCCCCCTTTCTTTTCCGATGGCGGGAATTGGGGCAACGGCCTACTTCCGTTCAGGTAATTCGGCCTACATTAAAATCACCGGCCACCCTGACGGAACTAATTATTTCCTCTAGGACCTCTTGCCGTATTTTAAAATACGGTCCTCACACGGGTCGGCTCGGAAGTCAAAATGGCTTCCGAGTCTAAATGCCAAGGACACCCCATCGTCCGATTCCGGACGAATCCCTCGGGCCTCCGGCCCTAATTACCCAGGAGGGCCTCTCTCGGCACGGTCACTCCGGTCTCGTCCTGGGCCGTGCCGATTTTGTCAACGAGAGGAGACGCCTGCATTCGCCTACGACCCCAGCAAAGCCGCTGGACAGATTCCGATGCCATTCCGGATCAACGCGCATCCCCGAGCAGCCCCGCTGCGAGAATCCGGCCCCACGGTAGGGCTATCGCAATCGTGCGTAACCGTGGGGGCCACCGCCGAAGGAGCAGAGCAGTGAGTACCTAGTGATGATCGATCCCCTCTTATACACGCCACACAAAATGTGAAAACCACACCCACACGCCACAGAATAGGGCGAATAAATGTTTAAAGATCATGAAAATTCTTGTGTTTTTACATACTTTGTCACGCGTCCCCTGATCACCCAGTAGTAAGCCGACTCTGAGACCCAGTTCGAGGAGTTTCTTGCTGCTGATAGCTTGTACGGGTTAGTAGTTGGCAGGCAGCAAGTTACACAGTGAAGCGATGTTTATTAACTGCCCAACGCTTGCCAATTGTCCGTTAAAAGTTAAAACAATTCATTAAGTCATAGCATAGCATAGCATAGCCGACCGTACACATCCTGGGTTGGCTGTCGATAGAGACGTTCAATGCGCCAGAAAAGATGCCTGGGACTTGACAAACCTTTCATTGAACGACCTCGACACCTGGCCAGGTCCTTACGATCAGCGGGGATGGGGAGGAAATGTTGATTAGATATCTACTCAGAATATGTCCAAGAACTTGGCCCACTTCATAGATATCTGGAGTTGGATTTTGGATAGGAATTTATGGGACGCTTTCCTTGGCGAGAAAGCAAACTTTTGGCATATTTACGAATATAGTAAGTTATTGAAATTTTCATTTACCTGAATAGATCTGAAAGTAATAATTAGTTTTTTTTTTTTTATTCTTAATCACTTAACCTAATTTACAGCTCTTTTGTCCACTAGGGTACTACGTGAGCGGTTCCAATTGGACGCTGCACTTCCACTTTGTACAGCGCCTAAATGTATTCTATTTTATTCTACTGTATTGAACTGGCTGCCTTTGTGCTTCTTTCATTCTTCTACCCTGTCCATGGTAGAATGATGAGCACGATGATGATGCTGATGTGTGGCTGCTGTTCCTTTTCCAGTCCAATTGAGGGTCCATTATGAATTGCGGTTCGCCGATATCCAAATTCCGGGTCCGTTAGAGCTATATATGCTCCGAAGAGGGTCAGGTGCCAGCTGCTGTCGGGGGAAAAGCAGCTGACGAAAAATTGCAAGTGCCGGGGCTGGGTTCGAACCCATGACCATCCGCTTATGAAGCCAACGTGTGGACCACTGCGCCACGGGCCCCGACGAATAATAATTAGTTATACAAATAAAATGGCTAGATCTCACCAAACTGGATATTTTTTCTGCTGATTGCTTCCAAAAATTCCATTTTCTTATGGTGAGACCTTCTTCCTCAACAGGCCATGTCGTCTCAGCAGGGGGTATTACCGGTCTCAACTGGAAAATTTCCTCCCAGGAATCGAGATTGTTGAACTTCAGGGTTAAGCTTTCCAATTGGTCGGGAATCTTGCAGTTTGCCGTTGACGCCGATCCGCAGCAGCATTAAAATTTTAATTCAGCCAAATCTAGTATCTTCAAGTTGAGTAGAAAATCACGGACGCGAAAAAACTGGCTGCCGAAATTTTCGACACGTCAACACGCGCGCACAGACTACTTCGATCTCCGTTAAAAGTTAAAACAATTCATTAAGTCATGTACAAAAAAAACATTAGGGAAGGTCCATAAATTACGTCACGCATGAATCGATCATTTTCAACCCTCCCTCCCCCCCTATGCCACACTTTTTGTATGGGACCTCTGAAATTTTTGATGGATCGTCCCCCTTTGCTGAACTCCCCCTCCCCCCTCAAAGTGTGACGTAATTTATGGACGTTCCCTTACCAGGACAGTTACAATTGGGTTCTTTAGGGGTATCCAGATTATTACACAATCGGAATCTCCGTCCAAAAATTAGTTGAAATCCAAAACTTCATCGTTTTTGGTGCCCGGAAACTATTTTTGAAATGCATTTAAAGTTTGTACATATGAGAAAATTTTTTTGTTCGGGGCGAACTGTCACTCTATCCACGGAAATTAAAACTGTTTTATTTATTTAACCATCAAAACAAAGGAATCGGAACACAATAAAATCTCCTTATACGCAGAAAAATGAGCTGATGTGAAGACATGTTGAAGGTAGGGTGACATAGGATATTATCGGCAGGTTTGTTCTCTTCGTCTTGGGGGGTTTTGTCAGCAAAATTTCCTGAAACTTGGCCATGTAATTCAGCTTGGTTGGGAAGGATTTGACCTTATTTATCTAAGATCGAATCCCACAAGTATTCCCTGAAAACTCTAGGAGACATATTTCACGGCAAAATTTGGAAAAAAAGATTTCTGCCAAAATTCGGGAAATAGTTTACAGGCGATTCCCGAAAAAAAATGTTAGAGGATCCCTTAGAAATTTCTTAAAGGCTTATGTGAAGTTTTGTTTCATCTATATAAGCGAGATTTTTATTCTGGGATTACCTACTTCATTCCGGTACCCTCGTTTCACTTCTCTTTCAAAGAAATAACTCACATTTTGTGAGTTTGTCAGAGGGTAGGATTCAATCTCAGGTGCTCGGCATGATAGTTACGTGTTCTAACCATCACACCAGGTCCGCTCCTCCATATTGATTTTTTTGAGAAATGTGGAATGAAATGCTCGAAGATTTTTCTAAATAATGCTCTTGAGAAATGTAGGAAGAAACTTCGAAGGAATATCTAGAATGGAATCCGTTGAAATCGTAGGGAAGTTCTGTTGAGAAATTTGGAGATAAAGTATAAAAACAAGAAACAAAACAATCAGCGCCAAAAGCTATTGTTTTGAGTGTGCTGAAAATGACGATACCTCAAACTTGTTCATTCTTTATATTAAATTTCTCAGATTTTATATTTCCTCACAATCCACTAGATTTCCCCCCTTAATTAGGGGGACAAATATTGATCGTAGAGCACTGCAGTTGCAACGGCTTCCCTGCTGCTGGCCCTACTTTTCCCGGGTGCTGCCAGGTAGTCCATTCTCCGGAGCTTTTCGATGTTGGTCCCACCGCCATCAAGGACCGAGATCTAATGCTGATTTGAGACTTTTTCGTACTGCAGCTGTGACTCTTGGGGCGGGGTCTTGCCCGTTGTTCAGAAGACGTCTTTTCCAGACTTTGGATCTTGAGGTGCAGTTCGGAAATCAACTGGCGTTGCTTCTCTATACTGGCTTTGAGGTCTTTAACAATCTCGGAAACCTTTTCCGGTTTCTGGTTGGGGTCACCAGGTGGCTTTGAGTTGGCAACGGTGCATTGGAAGTCCGCTTTCAGTGGCGATGGACGACCAATATTTGAAACGATCACGTGTAGGACTTTGTGCAAGGCCTCGCAGTTGACTATAGCTCCCGGTGCAACGGCTTTGTCCACTAACTCTTGCAGCTGGATGTTATTGGTGGCCATTTTTGAGACGAAGGATTTTGAAGGGAAGAGCCAAAAGTTTAACCGATTCACTGTGGTTTGGTTGACAGATGATCAAACAATCAAACTTCGGCACTCTTTGATCGTGTGAGCGGTGTCCAAGATTAAAAACCAAAACCCACCTCGGCCTCGGGTTCAATTTGACACTCAAAGTAACATTTTCTAGAGCCATATGGAGTCAAGGAGGTCTTTAATACCATTGTAAGACCAAAATCAAAGCATGTCAGTTTTATTACGGTTCTGAGAACTTCCACAAGTCTGATTGATCTTCAATTTGACGGTAGGCGTGTTAAGGAATATGAACTTGTTTCTGTGGCCACTAAAATAACACAAAATAACACATGTGGACACGTGGATTGGTCCAATATTGATCAGGTTCAAGAAGGATTGCAGAACCGTCATAAAACCTACTCCAAATTCAAACGAATGAACACGTGCATTAAGTTCAACATTGGATCATACAGTAGACACAAACTTATACGCATTTCATCAAATCTTTTTTTATTTTTTCTTAACATTCATTTTTGATGAGGCATTCCTCAACTTCCGTTTCACCACGCACATACAATCTTGACTAGACACCTGGTTGGCATTTGTGGTAGCCGCTGCCGCCGCCGCCGCCGCCGCTGCGTTTTGACAACTGAGACACAGAGGCAGTGTTGTTCCTGCACTCTGAGCACCCTTCTGCGCTTTGTACGAGCTGACGAGCATACTCTCGATCATCTTCTGCATATCCGGCACCACGGTGGATTTCATCGTATCCTTCACCAGTTTGTTTATCCGTTCGAGCAGGTTGTCATCCACTTGCTCGAGATCGCGTAGTTTTTGGTCGACCCATTTCTTCAACTCCGGAATGGGGATGTCTACCGATTTGCTGGCACCCTGCTTGGACCGGACGTTCATGGTAGATCGTTGTTTCGGCTTTCCTACGGAGGGCCCCTTTCCAGGATGATGGAACGTAGTCCATTGGCCAGAACTTGTAGAGGGCTTTATAACGGAACGTGATCTAGCGCTGGTTAGGGACTTCTTCGACGCGTTTCGACTCGTTGGACGAGATCTTGATCGCGATCGTGAGCGGGACCGCCCTCTTCCGGTAGAGGCCTTTTCCAGGCTTTGCACTTTGAGATGCAACTCGGATATCAGTTTCCGCTGCGTCTCCACCATGTTTTTGAGGTCTTTGACCATCTCGGAAATGTTATCTTCCTTCTGAGCGACGGCTACTCCTGAGGTCTTCGCATCAACCGCAGTAACAGTACATTTGAAGTCTGTTTTGATCGGCGCCGGGTTCACCAGATTACAGACGATCACGTGCAGAAGTTTATGCAAAGCCTCGCAGTTTACTGTTCCTCCCGGAGGAACGGCCCTGTCAACCAGCTCCTGTAGTTGGACGTTACTGGCAGCCATTTTGAAAACACCAAGAATTTCGAAGAAGAAGGCCAAAAATCAAAACATCTCAAACTCTGATTTGGGAAGTCAGGTGACAGATGGTCACAGAACGGCCCGCTTCGATCGCTTTTTGCTTTCCATTCTCATCTGAAGCTGAGAATGGACCATCCCGTTCCGAAATTGATTGATTAACTACGATGATCGTGCAAAAATGTGCCCGAATTATCCGGCCTAAGCTGCGAGACGAATTGCGGGTCTCGATCCGTTGCCGACCGCGCAGCTCCGACTCATAGTATAGAATTAATCTAATAATCGACTACTGCGGGAGGGGGTCTCCTCGAGCCGATGCACAGTGGTTGAAATCCCTGCTGAAATCGCGGAAGAACTATGTTATCTACAACTTGTTTTCGTTATTTATCTTTCATTATATAGAAATGTATAGTTTCATCTTGTTTCATCTAGTTTTTAGGGTGAAATTTAAGTCCGTTTTATCAAAAGTTGCAACAACAAGATAAGGCTGCATTTATTTCTTACATAACGCTAAAATTGGCATTTTTCGACCCCTAGTTCGACCCCCTCCATAACGCTTTTTGTATGAAAACTCTAGAATGTTTGTATGAGCTGTAACATTCGACCGTACTCTCACCTTCCCCTAGAGCGTTGTGTAAATTGTTGACGGCGCCTAATTAATCCCATTATTTCAACATTGTCACCCTAAAAATGTGGAAATAAATCCCGTATGTATTGCGTTTTCAACCACTGTGCAATAGAGCGACTCATCATTCATGATGGGAGAAACCGTATCACCCTAGAAAATCTCCCAAATTAATTGCCATTACATTGGATTAGAAGCGATTTTCACGGATTTCGGCGTCTCGTTTCTGCTGTCTTACAACCAGTTTCTGAACTTGAACTACCTAGTCTAGTGATCGAACGACCACAGTCGAGAGCGTCGAGAGCCCTCGTCGCGGAGGTGAAAATTGGATCGTTGCGTGGAGAATCGATAAATCAAGCCCGGTTCATCCGGACACCTCTCTCTCTCTCACACCCTCTGGATCTGCTCCGCATCGAACCCCGCGGATCGAATCCAGATTTATGGGTGTCGTGGCTGGAAGTGATCGAGATTTCATCCAGGATTTTTGATCGCCGAGGTCGATCGCTACGCCACCACCATAAGAGCGGGTGGTGGTTGGACGTGACATTCGCGCGGTCAATTAAGCCCAGCTCAAGCTCAGCTGCAGCAGAAGAGAAATGTTTTGTTAATCAAAAACACGCTGCTGATCAGGACGCGAGAGTGCCGAAACAAAGAGGAGGCGAAAAATTTGCATTAATTAAAACGAATTTATTCGACCATCCGGGGACCGAGAGTCGCGGACAGCCGCGCACAAATTTTGCGCTTTTAATTGGGTGTACGTACGCGCTCAGACACTCTTTATTCCAATGAAAATGAATGTTTCCGTGCGCGCGGTGCAATGGGGGTGGCGCGCGCGGAGAATTTGTTGTGTGTGCTGCTGATCGTGTAGCTTCTTGCATATTTTAACGCGTTCCAAGTGCGCGGTGCGGAGATCCTTCTCCGGGATAGAGTAACATATGGGCGGGCGGACGACCGACGCGCTGGCGCGTTATCACAGACCCCGAGGTCAGACAAAGAACAACGTTTCCCGGTGGCTGCCTGAGCCCTCAAGGCAGTGTATGCATATACTACTAGCAGAACTGTCAGGAATTTGCGGTATTCACTAATTAAGATCAATTTAATCCATTAGGCAGTGGAATTGGGAGTTGGGATTGCGTTGCGAGAAAGTTACTCTGTGTTTTGGCGATCTTGATTTACTGGCGCAGTGTTTAAACTGGAGGATCTTATGGAGGGTGCGAATTGAACAATTCTTCAATATTCTCAATCATGCTGCACGTAAATGTAACCTTTAAATTAATTTAAAAAAAAAACTGATACAGAACGCTCACCAATTTCAGTACCGTCTACCCCCGTTGGTTTGAACGGCACCTCATGCGTTCGAAGTTTTCAGAACTTAAACAAACAACCAACAGACTAACAGACACATGAATAGATATCCTCAGTGTGGAAGTGTTTATGATCTTCTGCTTTCTTGAATGGCAATGGCGTCTGTTATTGCTTTCTGATTTGTGATACGAAGGAGCGGAATTTCCGATGCATTCACTCGCCCACTGTAAACTAAGGAATCAGTGCTCTGCCGATTCTTACGCAATAGGTAGTGATAGGGTAGGTAATCAAAATTTGAACCAAATTGCGGTTTTCTGAAGCAGTGCAAATTTTAAGTGATTTTTTCTCCCACATGGAAATAATTTACTACGGCAAAATTGTATGTACATAAAAGCCACGGGTATAAGCTTTCTGTTAAATGGTAAAAAGTTTGTATTTGCACCGAATTTCATTGAAATATTCGATTTTTCATCAACAATGATTTTAATCTTAATTTGAACCAATTTTAATCTTAATTTGAACTACTGGCGGCAGCAGCTCGAGCAACTCACAAAACAGCCAATTCCATGCTAAACAATGAAAAATCACACGAATCTGCTAATTCTCATACCTATTTTTCATTAGGCAGTGGAATCTCTACTCAGAATGTTCAAAATTCTTTAGGAATTTGGAAACTAAATTTGGATTTTTCCATCCCCCAAGAGTAAACAAAGCAACCACTAGCGCAATCTACAGGCCAACACTAGAAGCTCACCCACGTTTACTAGTTCAAATTTAGATTACAAATGGTTCAACTTAAGATAACATTCTCCAAGTAAGAATCACTTAAATTTGATAATTTTATGAGAAATAATGCGGAATTTTATTCGGTTGGTCGATTCTACGATAAATAAGCTTTCATTTGATGTGTTCACATATTGCGTATGATACAATGCATGAGCTGTACGAGTGCACCGAAAATGTGCTTTCTCTTGGGGGAAATGGGTGAAATCACAGTGAATTTTCAATTGCCTGTTTTCCATGACAAAAACGCTTTTTTCAATGCTTTTAAAGTCCATGTTATCAGGTTATATTACGGAAAGCTGTTTAAAATCTTTTTCGGGACAATATTTGCCTGAAAAGTACGTCGTTTTAATGAATTTTGAAATGGTTCAAATTAAGATTACAATTTGACTAGTTCAAAGCTTGATTTCTTACCCTAACTAGCCAATCGTAGCCAATGAATATACATAGTAAAACTGAATCGCTATTATCCAGGTGATTTAGGATTGGGAATAGAATTTCTTTTCACCAACAAAGGAGAAAATACTCTATCGTTTAATTAAGATGATGGCTTTCAATTTTTAGATGCTATTTCCAAAGGCTTTTTCGATGGTGTAACACATTGTGAACTGAGCATTGCTATAACAGGGGATAAAAAAAATGTCCCTATATATAGAAGATACACATCTATTCTGTGTACGTGGCCTTGCTATGCAGAGTTGAACCGAATCCTCCTGTTTGGGAAAGTCTCACCGTGTTCTCTCCGCCTGGAAGCTACCATCTACCATTTGTCTGTCAGAAAAGGAATAACCTTCATAGTCTTCGCACAAAACGCAACATGGTGCAGTAATTCTTTGCCCTCTATTGACAGCTTCATAAAATGTCTGCATATCAATCTGTTTCGCGCCTCAGTACGGCGCTATCAATAAACTACGTAGACCACTTTTGGCAATCTCAGAATGTGGGTAATGGAAGTAGAATGAATTTATTTAACCGGAAAAAGCACACTTGTTTCAGCTTGTGTGTGTGTGTGTGGTAGTGAGTGAGGGAAACGCAATAACTAACGTAATGTTTACCATCAGAAGGCCGGCTCCAGAGGCACGTTATCCTCCACTTGGGACATTTTTGCAAGTGTTTGCCATGCTTGCCTGCAACACTCCACCACTACCGTCCGTCAAATTTCCCGTTGTTGGTCCACTGCGCTAGAACCTACAAGCCGTGGCTCTCGGGTGATTTGGGGATGGACTGCATGGGCTTTTGAACCTACTGCGAACTTTGTGATGGATCGACCTTTGACGGGTACTATGCCAAATCTCGTCCAGACGGGTTGAACGGTGGAACGACGCGATGTAGGAAATTCGTTCTTCAAATCATCACAAAAACGACGAGACTCTGTAGCACAGTTGACACTTAAATTACAGGTCCAGAACTTCGATATAACTGTGATTATCTGTCTGTAACTCAATTCACTATTGCTCTTACTGTTTCTCAAACTTCTCGACTCTTTCAAAAAAAAGAAGAGTCTTTGATCATTGTTCTAGCTTTAATGCAAAATTGGCCAGAAATTTATGCTTCGATTTTTCCAGGTAATCCTCTACCTCTACGAACTCCTCCATGAATTCTTCCGGAAATTTCTATAAGAATTTCTTTAGATATTTCTCTTAGATTTTTTCCGACAATCCTTCTGTGGTACCTCCAGAAGTGGTATTCCTTCTGGAAACACTTTCTCAAGATATTCTTGCAGTGACTTCATCCAGAAATTATTACGGGATTTCCATAAGAATCCCTTCAGATGATACTTCATGTACAGGGGATAGACAAAATGATCGGGACAGGCAAAACTTCCACTTTTCAAAAAATGTCCAATTAGCTGTAACTTTTCGATAAGTGCATAAAATATTCTCAAATTTTCACTGTAAGTTCATCAACTAGTTGTGTATTAGTGAACAAAATTTGGAAAAGATCGGGCTATTCTGCACGAAGTTATAAGCATTTTAGAAAAAGGTAGAATTATCCGATAGCCAACTTTGAGCTGTTATATCTCCGGATTCAATGAACCGATTGCAATGAAATTTTGTCCATTTATGACTCATATAATGAGCTCTGAAAAACGTTTGACACAATTTGAAGTTATTAACGAGAGAAAAAGTTATAGCGGTTTCATTGATTTTATGTTTTTTTAGTATAATGGTCTATTTTTAATATGCATCCCATTACTTTTTCAATGAATTGCCGCCTGTGTTGTTACTTTCTTTCAAAACATATCTGTATTCAAGAGAATCAGAGGGAATTTATATGAACTATAATTAGCATCTTGAATTTTTAAACGATGTTGAAATTTAAGAAAATTTGGTGTTTTATTAGTAAAATAATCTAATCGTTATAATTTTCTTCCGTGTTAAGAATTTTTAGTTATGTCAAAAGTTTTTCGAAGCTCATTATATAAGTCATAAATGGTCAAAATTTCATTGCATTCGGTTCATTAAATCCGGAGATATAACAGCTCAAAGTTGGCTATCGGATAATTTTACCTTTTTTTAGAATCTTTATAACTTCGTGCAGAATCGTTCGAGCTTTTCCGAATTTTGTTCACTGATACACAAATAGTTGATCAACTTACAGTGAAAATTTGAGAATATTTGATGCACTTATCGAAAAGTTACAGCTATTTGAAATTTTTTTGAGAAGGGAAAATTTTGCCTGTCCCGATCATTTTGTCTATCCCCTGTATTTCCAAAAGAATTTTTAAGGCATTGCTCTTGTGAAACCTTCTGAAATATTCGCTAGGATTCCTTCAGTCTTGGAAGGAGTTATTCCAGGATTTTCTACAGGAACTCATCTAGGGATGCATCCAGAGATTTTTAGAAAACAGAGATTTCTTTAAAAACACACTATGGATGATAGTTATATATCCAGGAATTGCTACAGGAATTCATACAGGAATTGCTCTGTGGATTTCTCCAGGATTGCTCTATAGATTTTCTTGTAGAGCCTCGTCTGTGGATTTTCCAGGGCTTCCTCTTGGGATTCCTCCAGGAAGCCTTTAGAAATTTCTCTCGTTAATTCTTTTGTTATTCCTCTACAAATCCTTGTTTGGAATTCTCCTGAAATTCATGCAAGAATTTTCCAAGGGGTTCCTCCAGGAGGTGCACCAGGTTGTCCTCAGAACTTTTTTCGGGGATTCCTCCGTAGATATCTTCAGGAATTTCATCTTAAAATCTAACAGGGATATCTTCAAAGATTCAATTGGGAATTACGCAAAAGTTTCTTCTAGGAATTACTCCAGGGATTTATCCAGGAACTCCTGAAGAGGTTTCTACAGGCATTAATATTCCACAAACACGAGATTCGAACTTTTGCCCCAGTGGTGGGGCAAGAGTTCGAATGAGATACACATATACAAAAAGTGTTGTAACTCAAAATTGAAAAGACATTTGGCGTAGCTTTGGTCAGCAAAATTTTAGCTCATAGGTGGTAGACACACCACACGGTATTCATTTATTTTTATCTGCTTTGATTTTTTGAAAAAAAAAATCAACTTGGGTCGAACTTTTACCCCACGTTACTCTACTCTGCCTGGCAAACTCGTATAATACATACAATTAATGATTCTACGAATTTGCAAATCTGCAGAACATACGTTATACTACAGCATATACGTATTACAGACAACCAAAACACACAAGAATGTACGAATTTCATGGTATTGTTTCTAGAATACTTCGCATTTGCATAAATATCAATACCGAAATAAACGACATTTCAATACTTGAACATAATTAAACTTAATTTACTCACAACGTATCAATTAAATTGCGTACTGCGATGATTATGAATACTTCACTTGATGTTTTGTCGTATTATTCCAGTGTAACTCGCATTAGTGTATGATTAAACTTGTATAAGCAATAATCTTTTATGTTATGCGATTCTATATGTGATAGCATAAGTATTTATGTTTACTGTTTGGTGTTAAGTGGTGTAAAGTGTTGTTCATCGATCCTAATGTAATTGATTCGGGACAGAAAAACGAGATTGATTTTTTAAGTCGCATATGATGGTACATTACATCGCCATAACACCCACTTTAAATCGTATGATACAGTAGACGTTCGGTCGGTGCAAACGGTTTCACTGCAATGCTTTTCAACTGCAAGTCCGCTAAGTGCAACAATTTTGCAGTTATCGCACCACTATACGTCATCAGAGTTGCGATGTTTTTCGGATGCACTACAGCTGCATTGCGATGTTTTTGAGTGCATCCTAGCTGCGTCTAACAGCAATCGACAACTGTTTGACGGCTGTCAGTCGTTGCAGTTAGCGAATTTCATACGGTAACTTAAACGTAAACATGTTGCACTTATCGAACGTCTACTGTATAACGCTTTCACTTTTCGCGTTCACTTTTGTACACACAACGTTGTACGTTATTTTTACGGATAAAAGTATGTACTAGTCAGTGTTGGGAATACTCACTTGCGAAAAATTATACTCACTTGCTTCTATCTCAATCCAGAAGCATGGTATCAAAAAATTATGATTGAAGGGCTTTTAGATTGTAGTTTAATCTAAAAGTTTGCCGAAGAGAGTAAAGGTCGCAAACGCATACCAAAGTTGTGAGAGAGCTGTGAGTACGAGGTGAATATAAATAACACGAATTTTACTCACCTCGTACTCACAGCTCTCTCACAACTTTGGTAAGCGTTTGCGACCTTTACTCTCTTCGGCAAACTTTTAGATTAAACTACAATCTAAACGCCCTTCAAACATCATTTTTCGACAGCATGCTTCTGGATTGAGATAGAAGCAAGTGAGTATCACTCTTGCAAGTGAGTATTCCCAACACTGGTACTAGTAACATTGCACTGTCATAAACTTCATTATACGTGTATATTGGTTGTCTGGGGATTTTCCATTATTAGCTGAGGCTGATTACAAATATGTCTAAACTCGATATAAAACCAAAATCCTTTTGGTTTCATCTAAAAGTCTGTAGTGCGTGAAAGTTTAGCAGTAATAAAGAGAAATAAAAATAGAGCTTTGTGTATCGTAACGTGATTTATATATTTGATATTCTGAGATTATCTTTATGTTTCTTGCAGAATTCTTTAAGCAATGTTTGATTATTTATACAATTCTAGAGTTTTTTTGCTGTACACTAGATCTCTTCACGTTTACAAGAAAATTAACAGTTTATATGAACAGAAGTCTCCGTTTTCGCTTACTCAACGTTTCTGAAAAATGTAAAACAAACACTCTTTCGGTAAACAACACTATTTCCACGGCTGCTTCTTATCCTCGGCTGTTACTAGCCACCTAGTTAGTAAACTTGTTGTGATCAGTTTGCACTTTCATCGAATACATAGGCGCTGGGGTTTTAATTTATGAACCTCGCTTCTATTGCAAACGTATCCACCGCGTAGTAGGTCTGATTAGGTCCTCGGGGGACCTCAGCAGGAACGTTAGAAAGGCACATAGAGATATTACACGAATCTACTTACTAGGTATACACTTGCGAGGCGAGCAAAAAAGGTGTTGTTTTTATTTATAGAGGGCTACTTTTTCAAATCCCTTCTTGCCCATGGCACCAACCGCTCCAGCATTCATTCATTCCATCGGCAGCGCAGGAGGTGTCGAAAACCAGAAAAGTTTCGTTTTGTGAAGGCGTATGCTGCGCCTGTGTAGCTGGTAGTTTGCAAACAGCTGCCCACATGATGAAATCACGAAGGAGATGAACTTGGTTTTCCTGCTGCGCAAAGGTCTACGAAAAGGGAAAGTTAAGTTCTGTTTTCGATTTGAAACAATTTCTTTATAAAATGATCAACATGATCAGTGATCACTCATGTTGATGATTCTTGATTCAACTCATCAGTTGTTTCTCTATTCGATTCGAAAAAACGCCGTTTAATCGAGTAACTCGGTCTCGGGAAACTGACCTAGGTCAACTTTCCCGAGCTTGGCTCAGGTGCCGTAACCCTCACCATGCAGTAATATATGACGCAGTTGTTGAGGTCTCTCCCCACACATGAGGTCTGCCAGAGCAAATGTGCATGCAAAATTATTCCACATTGTGGAACGCTTTGTTGTTCTTCCTCTTTGGAATGCAATTAAAGCGCAAATTACCACCGGTCGGTGCAACGATGCATAATTTCCATCATTTCACCCTCCATGTGCGTCGTAGACGTCGTCATTCGGAAACACTTTCGCACAGCATTGCATTACATGCGAGGGATTGCTATCACACTCTCGTTACAACCGCGAAGACCGTGGTCCGTGCAGTCGTGGTGCTACTACCACCGACATTCACACGAACAGATGGTTTTCTAGCGTGGTTCGGTAGGTAGGTAGCTACCATGATCCGAGTCAGCGAGCAAGCGGGCGAACGGGGTGACTCGACGTATGATTATGACGGACCAGTAGCCAGCTGGACGGACCCTCCAGGGAATGGCTAGCTACCGACCAAACGAACGCAATGGGAACTGTTGGGTCCGTCGCGTCGCCCTCGTTGGTTTCATTTTAATGTGTCAGAGATTATAAAATATGAATTTTAAATTCGTATTACATGGCGATCTGCCAGTTACATGCAAGCATCAGCGGACGGATGGCGGAGGTAATTTATTCCGAGCGCTACTACCATTAAGAGTAGTGTATGAAATTTGAAACTGCCTGCGGTGGTTTGGATTCATGGGTCTCTAATCGTGCGAGTTGATAGTTACTACAGTTAGCGTGCGTGAGGTTTGAATATGATTCGGATAGAAAAGCGGGAAGCGAAATCCTATCCATGCACTACATAGCATGGCGACAATCGGATATCTAGTATGATTTGATCTGTCCGATTAGCCCAATATTTTAGTTTTTTACTTATTAATTTATTTGGACTGACTTAATACTATACTATGTTTGAGAGTCGACTTGACAGGACTTGTAGTCTAGTGTCTACCGCTTTTGATTCATATGCAGAAGTTTCTGGGTTCAATGCCTGACCCGTCCCTCCGCTCCTACTTTGTATCTTTTTCTCTACTTTCTCCATCTTCTCTACATATACAGTTCCTGTTCTTAGCCGAAATAACGGAACAATCCGTTTCCCTTCTTTCCAACTTCCACAGCACAGTGTCAATCTATCATATAACGCCTACAAGTTATACAACCAAGCAAACTGTGTCGCATAATCTTCACAGTAATCAACACACAATCACTTTACGCCAGGCATCCACGCACCAATGCGTGAACCCTCGCCCAAACAAGGAAGATGGCTGATCTCAAGCTGTTATCTAATTTGGTTTCTTGTCTGAATGTAGCTGATTTTGCGATACTGGAGTAGCAACCACGGGCAGTTATTTAAACGTTGGAAGTACTCGCTGCTGTTTGGAAGTTAGGGATAATAGAAATCTAAAGCTGGGAAGGAGCAGTTTAAGGGGCTTAAACTAAATTACTTGCTGTATTATACTAAGAACATTGATGGTAAAGATTGCCTTGATCTGTAGCGGTACTAAAAAGAATGGACTTCATCGGTATACAACGACAATAAGAAGACGAACAATAGAACCAAATGACAGGCAACGAAAACAAGGAACGTACGACGATCAAACTCTGACAATCAACACGTTTCAAAAACTGATAAATTACTCATGTTGAAATACAAGTCAAGTCCTGCCAACCAGGGCGCAAAATTTTCGAGCAGGCGAGTTGAAGTTCACCGTGAGGCAATTTTCATTCACTTGCCTGCATATTCATATTCAGCTGCTCGATATTCGTTTGTCAACTGAATCAATGTCAATGAATATTTGTAAACATCTTACAAAGTGCTAAATTGCTGATAAAATATTAACGTTTCGATTACATTTAACGGTGCTTTACACAGATCTTTTCCCATTTGATTGTTGTGGAGTGTTTTTGGAAGGAATCGTAGCCATAAACGTAGGTAATTATGAAGATGTTTCTCGATCGGCTTCATATTCAATGACTACAAATTGACTGACTGTGTGAAGAGGGAGAGCGAAAATGAAGTTGTTTGTTTTGAATATTCAGTGCATAATCATTCAAATTCGTGCTGTTTTCAGTCAATGACTATGAAAATTTTGCACCCTGTTGGCAGACTTCCTTTGAGCTTAGAATTAGCATTAAAATACACATAAATTTAAAAAAAAGCCTTCTTCAACGGGTTTTTGTTGCTATCCTTGGACCCAAAAAATTTCATACAGCTTATATCTGACTTCACGATGTCCATCGCATCCCCACACGACAAATCATCCGGAACCATATAAAATATTATCCAGCAACTGGTTAAACAAGTTCAACAAGCGCCTTTTCACGACGTCAGGGAGGTTTTTTAAGTAAATTGAAGCTAACTCTATCCATTCCTGTCCTGGAGCAGAATTGTTACATGAAAGGCAAAGCCGTAGCATGGGATTGACCAGGTTGACCCGCGCCAAGTGCGCCGAAAAGACCTAAGGCTAGAAGAAAACAGGATGATTGATGCTGTTGTTTTCTTGAATGTTATCAAGATTTCACTGTTTCTAGTATCTAAGATTGATTAAATGTGTTTCAAGTTCTTCCGTATTCTCAAAAAATCTGATTTCTCTCGTTTGTTATGAACATTGCATCAGAAAAAGGCGCCCAATGTCGAGCCCTAAGCAAAAAACAAAAATAGCATTTGTAGGGGTCAATATTTTTTTCTGTTACAACATTTACCATGATGTTACCTGGGAATTTATCTACTATTTTATTCTGAGAAACCATTTCAGTTTTTTTAACGAGCAGAGCAAAATCAACATGATTTCAGAATATTAGTGAAAGTTCCTAGTCTAGTCTAGTCTATACATACACAGCCATTCATTGAAAGAATCCTGGAAAATGATGAAATCGACTAGTACCATCATTTTTCTTGTCATTATTAATGATTGCAGTACATCGAAGATGCATTACAAGCATTAAAGCGGCCAGGCCTACTGTGCAGCATTTTTAATTCAACAATAAAGACAATGAGAGGGGACATCTCGTACCAACCGCTCAGTTTTTGGAAAAGCAAAATTAAAATACGGTGAATATCGGTGGGGGTGACGATGCTAAGAAAGTTAATGTCACCCCTTGATCCTTGGTCCTTCCTGGGATGAAACACAGGTATTTACTCCGTGTCCTGGCCCTAGTGCCTAGGCTTAAGCGCCTTTACTCGCTCTCTGAAAATAACCAAAACGATATGGTCCCATGCAAGGTCCCATGACCCCTCAATGATGGCCCATTTTAAAATACGAATTAGTTTTACGATTATGAAACTTATAACTGATTAAAGTGATCGAATCGGAAAGATCTCACCGGTTAAACAGTTAAAACTCCAGAAGCTGATGTAGTTTTTCATCATTCTTGATTCGCACGGTCCTTCTGGTCTGGTGTAAATAATCTGGTAAACTCTGTAAACTACGCTGGGGTTCATGATTTGTTTTTATTTTTCACTGTAGTTCCACTAAACATCAGTAAATTTCGCCATAAAAACCATGCAAACGAAATAACCAACTGACAGAATAATCTGAAGTCGTATAGTCTATTTTGCCGTCCTTTTCATGCTCATGTTACGTCTGTCAAAATTACCTGAGAATTGTCAATAACTTTGAGGTTAGGTTCGTTGGTGTAATAAAGACTTCCTGGAAATTCAGCCTAACAACGGCTAGTTTCTGTTTTTTCTCGTCGTCTTCGATTTGCATGCTGGCAATCACCGACCCGGGTTTCATGCTTCGAAAATTGTCACACTCGCGGTGGTTACTCGGGAACGCACGATTTTAAATGATATCAAATCTACTCGCGGTGCAAATTTTGAAAACGAAAAATACTCCACGGATGGCGTAGCACTTAGCCGTTTCACGATTCGAATAAAAAAAAACGTCATTTATTCGGCCGAGTCTAAAATCACACGGGAGTGAAAAAACGTGACAGCAAACCAAAAACACAACCGCCGGCGCGCATAGCCTTCTGCGATCTTCAGAATGTTAGTGAAAGTTCCTTTCTAAAAATTACTTAACATTCTCACTGGGGACTGTCTTTAGGCTACTTCCGAGGATTTTCTTCGCATTCATTGAAATATGTCTTTTATTCCTTTCAAAACTCTGGAAGTTATCTAGAAATTTGATCAGAAATAAGTCAAAGGATTCCTTCTGATATTTCTTTATGTATTTTATTAGATATTCTTCCATGGTTTTCTCATGGAATTTCAGCAGCTATTCTTTCTAAAATTCTTTCATTGTGATTCTTCACAAATTCTTCTGCAGATTCCTATAAAAAAATCTTTGTACTTCTATTCCGCAATACTTCTATCATAGACTGCTTCTATTTCACATTTTTTTCCAGAGTTTCTCTTGGCAAATCTTTAATGAAGTTCTTTAGAAATTTACTTTAGTTTCCTTATAAATTGAGGGGGTTAGAAGCAAAGGGATGTAAGTGAAATAAACCAATTAAACAAAAAAATAAGAGAAGAATAAAAAAGAAAAAAAACATACTGTAAGATTTGTTGAAGAAATGTATGCATCATTTATATTAGGAGTCTGAAGCGTCATTTCTAGTTATGGTGCTGATCTTAATAAATTTCTTTGTAATAAGAGAAAAAAAATGAAAATTTTTGGGCGACTCCTATTGAAATTCTCAAAGAAAAACGGGTATGAAAAACGCTTTAAGAAAATAAAAAAATATTAGGATGAATTTATTTTTTTGAAGCACCAAAATCCAACTTTTGAAGAAATTTTGAAAATAATAAGTAAAAATCTTATGGAAGTTTTTCCAGAAACAGAACTTTGAATGAGCCCCTGAACAAACACGGAAAACGTAGGCACGGGAATCCAAGACAACGAAGGTAATGACTTTGTCAGTGCAGCAGAAGACGTAAATTATTCAATTTCCACGCTGAGAAACGTTAAGGATGCCATTCATCAACTTAAAACCAACAGAGCAGCTGGAAAGATGGTATCCCAGCGCTTTGCTGAACGCATACAGATGTACCCTGAAAAGTTAATCACCTGTATGCGTTAGTTGATAGTTAGGATCTGGAAAACTGAACAGCTACCGGAAGAGTGGAAGAAGGGAGTAATATGTCCCATTCACAAGAAAAGTGCGAACACCATTTTGAATGCCGCCAATTAAGTGCTGGCTTAGATGATCTATCGTCGTCTGTTACCTAGAACGAATGAGTTTGTGGGATGTTATCAAGCTGGCTTCATCGACGGCCGGTCGACAACCGACCAGATCTTCACATTACAGCAAATCCTTTAGAAATGCAGTAAAAACAGGTCCTAACGCATCATCTGTCCATATGACACAGATCTATTGAAAAATCATAAAACAGAATGTGTCAATTCTTCAAAATCAATCCGGAATTTCAAAAGTTAGATATTGCAAATACTGATAAATGGACAAGTTTATGTGAAATTTGCAAAAAAGTAACTTTTCCTCTCGGAGAGTCTTGAACTCACGACTCCTACTGAACTAGGCAGGCGCGTTACCACTACACTCGAGGAAGCAGTGGTTAACCTGAATTCGAATGTAACTCAAAAGCACGTGTGATTCCTCTTTTGTGTCGAGGAGATCATACAATGAGCGGAAAAGCTTCCAAAAGGTTCCAAACAAGGTTTCAAGTTGTTTGACTCTATATGTTCCTATCCATTTTTCGAGAGTGACAAATATTTTGATTTGCCAAGTTACCAACCTTGGTCAAAATTTAACTGTCAAAAATATTTCACATTGATCAAATAGTGAAATGATAGCTTGCCGAATTTGACAACTTGTAACTTTATCATGCATCTGTGTATCTACTTTTGAAAATCTTCATCACAAAGGCTGTGCAATTTCCCAAAGATTTCCCAAATATTTATAAATAGATACTTTTTGAATAAATAATGCACAATATCGTGCACCATGTATAGTTTGTATAATTTAAATGACGCCTTTGATATGTGCCTAACAATCTGCATATGACTGCAAAAGAACAGGCCCAGCGTCAATTAAACGTGACAGTTCAGCAGCCTAGAAAAACGCCTCTGTTTTACTCGATCAACTGTGACGGGTGACCATTAATGTCAAACAAGTACCAATCAATAAATCATGGCACATCTAAGTAGTAGGAACAGAACCTGAGACATTCCAGAGGCAGCCATGATGCCCGCGTGTCATTTCTCATGCTCCCGTCATCTTGCTGGTTCAATCTCAATACAATCTCGTCCGGGCGCGCACAGCAGAGGTGTGGAGAAACTTGATACATTTATTTCGGGTTACCTTCGCTCTCCTCGCCTCACAAAGGCGTTGTAATACGTATTTATGGAAAACTAATCGTCATAAACGATCATAACTCAATTAATCACCCTTTCGAACCGAGACCGCGAGTGGGAGTCATCTCCCATTAGTTCGCCTGGGGAGGTGAACTTATCTAAACGATCTGTCGAACAACCTTCGCGGGTGTTGCGTATTTCGTTGAACAGTGGTAAATGGGCACATAGTTTCTTTTTGTATACAGCAATTTCGAGGTTTCTTCGAGATAACACAACCAGCTCAACCTACTATGATCGGTTGACAACAGAAAAATGACCGAGTGAGAGAAGACAGATTACGGAACGAAGCAACCGGGGCCAAACTACACCGGAGACCGCACGAAAACGTGTGATAATAATGTTGTTAGTCGTTATTGTGACTAGATTGCGCGCTTCTGACGCTTCTCCTTCAATCCCCTTTCGAGAGAAAGAAATCCATTTTTAAATCGACATTTTTCATTCGCCTTAAGAAGAGCCAAAATTTAAGCTTCTTAGGTTATTGTGTTTGCTTAACAAACGCGTGTTGCGTTTCCGAGCATTGCCACAACTCGTGAGGAACGCCTTTGTCCACCTCCCCGGATAGGAATGTTCTCGAGCTGAGTCGCGAAACAAAAGACCGTCCGGTCCGGTTTTGACATTTTCTGCTCAACTGTCACGCAGGGCTGTGCGCTTCGGCGCGACTTGAGCGGATTAAAATTGTGGTGCGTCTGTGCGTAAGAGGGAATATGGGCGTTACAATTTGCCCAAATTTTTATGACTTTTTAAATACATCTATTTGACAAACACATAAAAAAAATGGCGGTATTGATTTTTTGAAGTGTTTGATTGACAGCGCCACTTGTTTTGATTGGAAGCGATCGGCAAACTTTTCGTTTTTTTTCTCTCTCTCTTCTAACTTGAAGAACATACCTAAAAGCACTGATCAAATATTCAAATCCCTTGCATTATTTTGATACTCAAACACGATAGAGTGTTAAAGTCGTTCACATTGACGTCCGTCCGCGCTCCATTTGCGTGTTGCGTTCATTAAAGCGATATGTCATGTTTGTCTTAAACTGACGACCGACGCAGCTCGCCAGAAGGCTCGATCTGAGATCTTCTATCATTTCATTTCTCGGTTCTGACCTTGCTTGTCCCTCACTGGTAGTGTGTCACTTTGCTGTTCCGTGTTCCGAAGCTAATCCCGCAGTGAGTGTGAGCAAGGCTGCGCTTTAGAATCTGCCTCCGTTTTCATCGTCGCATTCTTTTGTATGACTGGGAGTCCGCTCCTAGCTGTATTCGATTTGAATAATATAAATTAATTCCGCTGGTAAAATTGACAGTAGAAGTTTTTGTACTGTCTCGGACTACCTTCTAAGGAAAAAATGCCATTCTCCTCATAATCCATCGTCATTTGTGGCAAATATGGAAGTAAAATATCAAAATATGCTATATATGACCAAAGATGGAAAATGTCTAGCAAAATGTCATAAAATTGTGACACTAAAAGTGTCATGATTTTTTATGACGTTCATACTAAAAGGAATAGGGTACTACACGAAGTTCTCGCCTTTTCTTTCGCTCTTACAGAAATTTTGTAAACAACAAGGCCAAGAAACGTCAAATTTTCGTGCAAAATCAAAACAATGCAGTGCCCTATAGGATGCACTGCATTGTTGAAAATGCTTTGACATCCATGTGCACAACAGAACACGTGCTCGATGAACAAATTGAGATTTGAAATTATGAAAAGAAATCCACGTACTCCGGTGAGACTCGAACTCACGACTCCCAATTCGCTAGACGGGCGCTTCTATTCCTTCAAGCTACGGAGTCACTCGACTATCTCCGTCGCCAGCAGGCCTAGAACTGAACTCGATTCCACAATCGCACATGGTTATCTTCTTTTCACAATCCAAACCCCCTTCGGATGGGATTAGATGAACATCTAACACATTGTCTGTTGTGCACATGTATGTCAAAGCGAGAGAGGAAGTTATTTTTAATTGTCGAGAGCTTCGGGCACTGCCTCCCAATCACTTATTGGTATGGCAATTAGTGTGCAGTCGGACTCTCGACGGGTCGGTCCTCGGCCGACCGAATACGGTAAGGGTGACCGTAGCACCTTACAAATGTCAATTTCTTGATTTTGCTTTGACTGACCAAGCCATGTGGGAAATTACACTGTTGAAAATGCTTAAAAATAACTTCCTCTCTCGCTTTGACATACATGTGCACAACAGACAATGTGTTAGATGTTCATCTAATCCCATCCGAAGGGGGTTTGGATTGTGAAAAGAAGATAACCATGTGCGATTGTGGAATCGAGTTCAGTTCTAGGCCTGCTGGCGACGGAGATAGTCGAGTGACTCCGTAGCTTGAAGGAATAGAAGCGCCCGTCTAGCGAATTGGGAGTCGTGAGTTCGAGTCTCACCGGAGTACGTGGATTTCTTTTCATAATTTCAAATCTCAATTTGTTCATCGAGCACGTGTTCTGTTGTGCACATGGATGTCAAAGCATTTTCAACAGTGTAATTTCCCACATGGCTTGGTCAGCCAAAGCAAAATCAAGAAATTGACATTTGCACTGCATTGTTTTGATTTTGTATGAGATTTTGACGTTTCTTGGCCTTGTTGTTTACAAAATTTCTGTAAGAGTGAAAGAGAAGGAGAGAATTTCATGCAGTGCCCTATTGCCTTGATATACTTTTTGTGATCGTATAACTGTCCTACATGAATTTGCAACTGTCCCATATTTGTGGCTCTTCTATATATATTAGAGTGGGTCAACGTTGTATGGAGAAACTTTAAATTGGATCGAATCAACCCGGAACAAAGCTTTTTCAACCTATATTAGCGTCCAAAACAACTGTGCAAAATTTGGGAGTGATTGGTTACGTCCCCGTATTCCGCATTGCGATTGAAATTTGTATGGAAGTTAGTATGGGAAAACGTACTTTTTTGCATTTTACTCATAAATTGAATTATTTTGTCTAATACCATGTAACTGATGACGTTAAAGTATAGCCTAGGATATGCCGAAAAACTTTGTCGAAAACCGCAAAGTGATCCGATGCTTGTGAAAAAAGTTATTCGCCTGGTAACTTAGGCCAAAAATTGAGATTTTATTATTGATATTATTCCTTTACATGTTAAATGTTAAGCACCACTGGGCAATCTGTACGTTATAACTTTTTTCACAAGTGTCGGATCACTTTGCGGTCTTCGGCAAAGTTTCTCGGCATATCCTAGGCTATACTTTAACGTCAATGGTTAGATCGTTTTAGACGAAAAATTTCAATTTATGAGAAAAATGCAAAAAAGCACGTTTTCCCATACTAAATTCCATACAAATTTCAATCACAAAGCGGAATACGGGGAAGCAACCAATTGCTCCCAAATTTTGCACAGTTGCTTTGGACGCTAAAATGAATCGAAAAAGCTTTGTTCCAAAAAATCGACTTTGTTGACCCAGTCTAATATATATAAAAATGAGTCTGACTTCCCTTTGAGGCAACAAAAGTCGCGAATGGCTGAACCGATTAGGATGAGTCTTGCATGGTTAGATTCGTATTTATGGTGGCTGTGTTTATATGTAAAAAAAAGTTAGGAAAATGAACTAAAAATGTAAGAATATAGAAAAAATGCTGATTTTTTATGACCTGGGAATGAAATCAGCACGACCGAATTGAAACCAATCTAGAGTGCGGTGCTATTTTGAGCTAAACAGTTGTCAAACCACCACAAGACGGCAAGACAAAGTTTGCCGGGACAGCTAGTTAATAATATATATTTTCTCTCATTTTACTGAAACTGACACGTTATTCAGATTTTTGAACAACAGTTTTTTTTCGCAGGATATTTACCAACCCTCCTAAAGAAATCCACTTCTTCAGGGTGTGCCTGAACTGTTACATTGATTATAGCAATCTTCAACAATTAATAATAAGTAAGCAGGATTTTTCAACAGACAATTTTATTCACTGCAAATTTATTATTTCTTCATCAATTGTTTTGGTACAAAATACGGCGTCTCAAGAAGCTTTTGATTGCGGAAAACCTTCTCTCCTGGCTGAACCACGGTGTGTATTCCTCCGCAAGATCGTCCCGCTCCAATGACACCACTTGGTCCGTCCAACACGATATTCGTCGCACCGCTTGGCTTCTCCTTGCGAATGCCACCTTTTTTCTTCGGCTTTTTGGTAGGCGGCCGGACAGTCGAAAAGTGGACGTTGTTCATCTTGTCTGCCTGCTCCCTCAAATTGATCTGTCAACGCTCTCCTCACACCGCTATTCTCTATGGCTACTAGATGACGTGGTTGATGATGCACAGGGATCTTTACCCATGGGCACCGGTCGCAGGATGCGTTCTTCCGGCTTGGTGGTCGTAAATGAACCGCCCGCAGCTCGACGTGCTCGAATCCTGGTCAGGGCTTCACTCTTCGGCAGCTTCCGGGCAATCTTCTTGGGTTTACCTTTTCCGGGTGGCGCTATTGGCAAGTCGTCCCGATCACGTTGAACAACCGGTGTATCGCAGGCAATACAGCTCAAGTCCGTCAGCATCTGATGAGTCGTTCCGGCTGATTCGATCGCTCCCGCAAGACCGGCCTTGGCTGCAAGTTTGTCAACCATGGCGTTCAGTTGATCTTTTTCGGAGCACAGCTTGGACATCATTGCATTCATTTCGTCCTTTTCGTTGACCAAGTTCTTGATGATGCTGTTCATCTCGTCGCGTTCCCGCAGCAGTTCTGCGATCTGAGCCTTCAGGGCGTCCATGTCTTGAAGCAGCTCATTTTGCGCCTGGGAGCCAGTCTCCATTTCTTGCAGGCGTTCTAGATCCACTCCATCGGTTTTGATCTTAACGTCTTCAACCGTTCGTTGCAGATTTGCCAGCATTTCTTCCAGAAGCTTCAACCGCTCGTCCATTGCGTCCTGGTTGGCCTTCATCTGTTCCTCCAATCCAGCGATCGCCGTCTTCGTTTGTTCCTCATTGGCTGCCAGCAGCTCATTTAAGCCTTCCGCCGTCTGGCGATCCTCACAGCATTTTGTGAGACGATCAGCCAACTCCTGCATTTGCGAATCCAGGTTTTCCAACGCTGTGGAATGTCTCCGGAAAGTGTCATTGATTTGCTCTACTGCTTCAGGACCACCCAGTGCCTGATCTCCATCATCCACCGTCTCATCGCTGGCGCCGAGTGCTTCCTGGATGTCACGAACCCCACCAGCCAGAAGATGAAGCAATTTGTACAGCTGATTGCAGTTGATGATCCCATCCGGAACTCCGATGGAGAGATCAACCAGCCGTGGAAGATCTTCAACGGACATTTTTGAGAAACGTGAAGGGGGAGAGGGTAAAATTTTGAACAAAAGAACGATGAAATTTGACACTGGTCGATCGAAATGGATTGTGATGCGAAGCCTACTGGGTCAATATGTTAGTACAGTAGACGTTCGCTCGGTGCAAACGCTTTAAGGGCTGTTTGCAGTTCAACAGGAATTTTTCGGCCTATCTTGATGCATGGGAAATTCCTTGCCTGAATCGCTCAAGAATTCGTTTTTCTTCGATCGCAGTACGCAGTTGCGAAGAAATGACAATTCAAATGGCAGTCACTGTAGAAAGTTTCTGCCAGGAATCGGTCAAGAACTTTCTTGAGCGATTCCTTTTGAACACGAAACTGCAATGCTTTTTAACTGCAAGTCCACTAAGTGCAACAATTTTGCAGTTATTGCACCGCTATCCATCAAATGAAATGCCAACAGCGATGCGATGTTTTTCGCATGCACTTTTTTTGCAATGCGATGTTGTTCGTATGCACATTGGTTGCATTCTGCAGCAACTGACAGATATGTGACGTCTGTCAGTTGTTGCAGTCAGGGTACGAAAAACGGATCACGCCGAAAAACAAACGCTTTGTCCTAAGCGGTGCATGTTGGAAACAAAGGCGCTCCGCAACAAACGAATGTCAGGCGATGAGAGCAATAAAACAAACATCGCTTGCCGTGCGTGTGCTGATATTCCGGCTTTTCTGCTGAAATTTTCGACCCACATTATCAAATTCAAAAGCATTTGGACGAAATAAGACTCTTGCAAACCTCAGAATTGAATTTCAGTTGTAAAACAATGCGAAAATCACGATGTGAATAGAACGAGACAAATATTCCTACCGTTTTTGTTGTGAACCAACTCGGGAGCGATTTTATCATTATCTGCTAAAGAAAAAACAAAGCGTTGTTGCATATTCTGCGTACACTGGTTGCAGTTATCGAATTTCATTCGGTAAGTGAAACGTAAAAATGTTGCACTTATCGAACGTCTACTGTACATCCTGTTGTTACAGTTAATTTTGATCGACTTACAATTTTAGTTGGATTATCTTCCAGCGACAACCTTCCTTCCAACCCAGTTGTCGTTGTCGTAAATCCTAATAGGAATACAAATTAAACACCTTCATTCGACCTCAATTAACTCTACTTACAATTTACTAATACATACTATTTATCCCTACTGCGTTCGTTGGTGTTATTTTCGTTCCAACGTTTGCCGTCCGCGTGTGTTGGAACACCACTGTAATTTTACCGGGTAAAGCTTTTGCGAATTGTGATCTTCCGACGAAATACTACACTTCTCGATACCACAGCTGAATATGCTCCCACAACAGTAAACTTGAATTTAATCTACAAATTCACTCCTTTCGATTACTCCTATTCTTACTTTTAACCACTTTATCAAGAAGACTTGCAGCACAGCAGAACATCGGTAGTTACTGTGAGCAGCGCCACCACGGAGGAAAGCGGCACCATTCATGATAATGTGTAAATCTTCATACTCGCACCAATACACTCTTACACTTTTATACAAAGGTACCACCTTAGCTCAACAGGTGACGGTGCCGACGGTGACGCTTTCCGTTAGTATGGGAAAATTACAGAGTTTCATGTCTTCTTGATAAAGTAGTCTTCGTTTCAACTCAAAACCGCTTTTTTACCTTTTCTGTCTCTTCTATTTGTTTTTCTTTACATTTTTAGATTCTTCATTACACGGTTTTGACAATTTACAGGACATTCTGGCAGTTCTGTATAAGTAAGACTGAGACGGCCATGATTTTTGCCCTTTTCCAGCTCACGCGTTATCTGTCAAAATGACCTGTGATATATCAAAATTTTCGTTCGTGCAATGAAAAATTACTCACACTTGACATTTATGATCCTCTCATTTTGAACTGTCAACCGACATTTACATCTGCCTCATCGGCCAACAAACCTTGTGGAAATCGACACTTATACAGTGCTGCCAGAACACATCCTATGACATCTAGGATAATCGTAATAAGGATTTCTGAGATATCCAGAATTTGGTCCACGAGTTTAACCTTCACGTACCCGACCCCCAACATCTCGTTTTGAAAATGCTGGCATTTCGTCAATTTTCATCCAATCTTTTTGAAGTCGCCCTCAATCGATCATAAATTGGTGTAAGTTTATTACACTCAAGTTGCCATGCCATATCCGAAACCATTCCGGAGATATTCCGGATTGTACTGAGATCACAGAGGGTGCCGAAATGACTAAAAATTACTTTTTCGTGTGTTATTGTGTTTGAATTATCAATTTTCAGCGGAGTTTTCATTGCGAGCAATAAAATACAGCTGCGATAATCAGATTTGATCAAGTTGACCCATCCGGATCACCATCATAGGTTCCGCGGAGGCCTCATTGGGGGCACTTCTGGTTTTCATCCAAAACATGTCGTGCGACATATTAAACTTTATGATTTCGAATGACTGGGTCAGTAACGATACCCTGAAGCCTGTATCAACTAATATGGTATCCCGGAACATCTAGCATAGGTTCCACGGGGGTGACATCGGGGATATTTCTGGTCTGCAACCAAAACATACCAAAATGAGTTGTAGGGGGCCGGGATGTGAAGGTTAAAATCGTTACATTCCTTTGGAAACGGGAATATTGTATGGGATGTCACGGTTGTTTACATACTGTGATTTCGCGTTTTTTAAAATGTTCGTCGAAATGCTACTTCCACCTTTTTATCATCTCATGTCCGTCGGTCTAGCTAGAGGACCTGCGAACTCTGTTAAACTCCTTCTAGAGCTTTCGTAATTCTTGAGAACTGTTTCTGAACTTGACCAGAATGATACTTACAATCCTCTTACTTTGCATTCAAGCTGCCCCAAGAGCTCCTCATAAGATTCCACCTTCGTCCTCGCTATCGGATCCAGTTTCGTTGGAATTTCAACTTTTAACGGACACAGCCAGCTTCCCTTATTCCGCTTATCTATCGCTTATCGAATCGGACAAGCTCTGCGCCACTAATTAGTCCACATCAATAAACATAAGATCGTGCAAAAAGTTAAACTTCACATAATAATAAAGAGCAAATCTGCACGGAATGGGAAGCTACCGGGAACTGACCAGCAGCATCCGAGCCGCTCCGAACGGATGAGATTCATTCCGATAAGGAGTTACTGCTTACGTGTACAGCGTATACCACCGGCTTAAATTTATGCGTACTTTATGCACATGCATGCCGGCCATCGCTCGCTAGTGTAGGAGCTTCGAATCCGAACCCGATCGCGATAAAGGTTCTTTCTCTTGGTGGTTAGTGACCGGGTTCCTTTCGCTCTGATGATGTTCCTGTGCCTCGCTGCGACGGCGCGGTGGTTGCTGTCTATATCGAACCCGGTCGATCTAGTTCTGCGGGAATTGCATCAGCATTAGCGCAGCCAGTTTTTGTTTAATTATCGCTCGCTCATGCACTCCACGCGGTATGGCAAGGGCACACAAGCCTTAGGTGGATAGAGATGCAACTGCGGTGGGGTTATTGGAGGCGCGGGCGTGCAGCATGATTATATTTGTTTTAATAACTAAAAAACCGCACCAAGAGATCTACCCAGCTAGATATAGCTTCGCGATCAGGGAGAGCGGAACAAAAAAGAGAACGGGTGCGCACAGATTGAATTTCAAATGCTCCGAGTCAAGCCAGTAACTGCCAGTGCGGTGCAAGGTCTTGGGCGACGGTGCTGGATCAAGAATTGTTGTTGCTGCTGCTACCTTATCGGGGCCAGCGCATTATGAAGTGCCCTGCCCTGGGCGTGAGTTGCGGGCTCTCTCAGACTTCAGTCGATTGCAACAACTAATTAATCTACTGCTTCGAGCGAGAAAATTAAACTCGAACGTTTCTATTTGCTGGGTTGCCAAAGGGGGCTACTGTGGGGTCCCATCAAATACTAGTACGGTCGAACACGGCGAAGCGAACAGTGGTGGACCACACCCTCAAACTATTATTTACTGATGATAGGCATACAAAGCCCTAAACCTGCTCACACGATTTGAAAGTTGCGAAATAGAGCATTTTGCACGAGAATGCAAACATGATATCGTAAAACGAGACAGCTTTGATAGTGCAAGAGGCATTGTAATTTATTTTATTCTATCAATAATCTAGGCAAAAGCGTAGAAGAAAAGGTCATCTTAGAACAAACCAGTCACACAAAAAGTGATCAATTTTAGGCGTGAAAATCGACTCACTTCATTTCGTTTTTGCTCCACTCGTTTTCAATGGACGTTAGCGTGCATTAGGGGGCTTTACAAAAAAAAACCAGATGATTTATAACGAGATGCACGAACGTAAACCTGTAACGCTCGTTCATCTCGCTAATGTTGCAAAGGATTTCAGGGCGTTTTCGGGGGATTTTAAGGAACATGAACGTCTTGAACGACCCTAACAGCGTCTTAAGCGCAGGGAGGGAGCAGGCATGTCAAACTTGAATAAACTACGCTTAGGCGTCCATAAACTACGTAGACTCATTTTTGGCCATCTCAAACCCACGTAAACCCACTATAACACGCCTACTGCGGTGCTCCAAAAACTACAACCATAACTATTTTAGTGCCACTATTTCTTGCATATGCCAACACTCCTCCTCAAGAAATACAAAACGCTCCTCCTATTTCACAAACATACACACATGTTACCAATCCGATAATATGTCCCTTTTTTGACTCCTGTTACATCTAGTCTCCTATCTTTCGAAATTTGACACCCATCTGTATCAAACGACACTGCGAACCCTTTTCGTGTAATAGCTAGTACAGAAATCAAGTTTACCGGCAATCCATCAACGATCATTTTTTGGTCTAACCTGCTCTGAACTGTGATATACCATCGCCCTTACCTGCTTTCATGTCCCTTATTGAATGCAACACCTTTCCATCAGCGAGAATAACCTTCTGCGGCTGCACCTTTGCGTGCCAATCCAAGTTTGCTGCCCGTCATGCGCTGAGACGCTCCCCAGCAAACAATTATGTTGGTATATTCAAACTACGAGTTGGATATACATTCCAATATACCGTGCACAAAATCGTAAATAATGCACAGAAACGCTATATACGCACTAAAGTGGAGGCCATATAGATATTCTTATGCGATAATGTATTTTTTTTAGCATAAATTACGATTCTAGTGAAAACCCTACCACAACTTTTACGACTTCACTGATTTCTTTTGTACATACATACAATTGTTTTGAAATAGGGTCTCACGATTTCACAGAAGTGTGTAGGCTTTTTTATACCAAAAATATAAAATAAAAATTAAACTCGCTCACGAATACATAATTACTAATTACTTTCAGACTGAATTAACACAACCAACGCTTATTTGATATTTCATGTTATGTAAGTTATATTTTTGTTATCAAATCAGTTTCGAACCATGGACGATCATATTTACTAACGCGCATTGATGCACAACACCATATATGGAAAGCTAATAGAGGATGATTTTTTTTTTGATTTCATATAAAACGGTACCTGCAAAATTGAAAAGTTTCTATTTTTAGATTTCACATCTATCTAATCGTAAACGCAATCCACTTATCGTATTATTTGATGTAGTCATTGATCTTTATAAACTCTAATACGATTATGTTGACCCTTACATCTACTTCATCGAACTTGCTCCGGAATCAAGGAACCAAACGTCCTCCGTTGTTCGTTTCCTCCACTGCTGATCTAGCCAAATTTGTGTTTCACTTACCTTCATGTAACTGGGAAGATTCTCTCCTCATGTTGCTCAAAATATTGCAGTTTCTCATCAGATGGTCAGCACTTCCACAAACAGCGCTTGAAATCTGGTCCATTTTGCTTCTTCCGTGTGGCTTTTAGAAGTATGGCGGTCTGGTCAGAGATCTGCTCTTTCATTTCCACCCTACGTAGATCGAACTCTTCCAAAAGCTTGGTCTTGACGAAGTTGACTCGATACTCTTCAATTCGACCCTGAATCGCAGCCACTAACTATATTCTCAAACGAACTCGGTAAGCTGGCCAGCATAAACGCCCCTTTCATGTCCTAATCTAGTCGACACCCAACATTTTCAATCCGTTCGAATAAAGTATCCAATTGCATAAAATGCTGACACATGACTCCTTCTTCCGGAAGCTCCACCTTCGAAAGCTTGTTAATCAGCGCGACTTTGTTGACGGAAGAGTCCTTCACGTAATAACTTCTCAACCGATTCTCAACACATCTCCCACGCATCCCTTTTTGTGTCATCATCTTGGATTATGCGCAACTGCGAGTCTTCTACCAAATATTCAAGGGTCTGCAACGCCAGCTCGTTCTTCGTTGCCCATTCTGTTGTTAATTGTTTCTCCGGTTGCAGCTCATCACTTACCATTGACCAGAGTCCAACTCTACACACTAAGATCTGCTCGGTATTTTTCCCATCTTCTAACTGAGTTCTCAACAGCAGATTTAACTCGGTACGCTCGGTTGTTTCTTTTGCGGATATCCTATAAATGAGTATATACTGTCAAAAGTTACTGATGCACGGTACAAATCGTTACTGGTGAACGGTAAACACGATTACCGAGCCCACAACCTGTTGGATAAATTGAATAAAACAGGTATTGCAAAAGTAAATTTGAGAAACTTTATTGTTTACTTCCACGAGCAAGAACGGAATGTCATTTTTTTTTTCTCGATTACTAGAGCATGCCTACTACGATGCTTCAAAAACTACAACCTTAACTATTACAGTGCTACTATTTCTTGCATATGTAAACACAAAATGTTTTTGATATCGGGATGAACGAAATGGACGAAAACTTGGATTTCGGCCCAGTTTAGAGTACTTCTGGAAAATAAATCAGAAGCTAGGATGCTACGAAACCTTTTTTTTTTCGTTCTATTTCCTTTAGGAATTCTTCCTGAAATCCTGTCAGTGTTACCGGAAGTTCTGTCTCTTGGAGTTAGTTTACAAATTTCTTTGGGATTTGCTCTGAAACTGTCAGACATCCGCTATCCCTATAGGTCTACCAGTAAAAAACTTGAAATTCATAGGCATAAAGCTTAAAAAAAATGACACCAAGTGATTTCTTCAGAATCTGCTATAAATGTTTTATAAAATCACCTAGAAATTGTTAGGTAAATTCCACCAATAGCTGAACTATGACATGATTTAGGCATTTTAATCTAAGCCGTAATTGTCGGAAACTTCATTAAAATTCAATTATTCGATTAGAACAATCCCAAGCAGCACCTGCAACATCATCCAAAATGTGGCTTACTATGCTTTGGTCAAAATGAGTTGCACTGAAAGCACACGCAACTACCATTATGTCAATTGAGTTCCCAGACAACCAATTTGCACGTATAATGAAGTTTATGTTCATGTTATACGTACTTTTATGCGGTAAAGTTACATCGCATATGCCTTATGCGTACAAAAGTGGAGGCGCTATACGTGCATTGACGGAAAAATAATAACGCTATAAGACTTGAAGCGATATCTTATGCGATGCACGGTGTGCACTATTACGACGTTATATGGCATCTTATGCGATTTTATAATACATAAGTGACCCGATTTTGTCAGCCCCTTTTCGAAATATACTTTTTGCTCTCCTTAGAAGCCTAAACAGGTTTTCAAACTTTTTATTCCCCTATGTTCTGCATTCCAGCTGTAGTTTGATGATAAACATGAATGAATTGATTAAAATTTGTCCGTAAAATAATGACAGCAAAAAGTTTGTCGCAAAATGGGGCTGACAAAATCGGGTCCTTACTGTATTCAAAAAAACAATTCTTGTCACCACGAACTAATAACCTTTGGATTATCGAGCCACACTTCACACTTAACACCAAACACTACTTATGAAACACACTGGCTAATTGCCATGACATCCCGCATAGATCCGAACCACAACAAAACATCAAGCAATATGGTGTACATTCCATTTCCAACCATTTCCAATATAGTTCCCTCGACCATAATCGCACCATACCTGGATAAAGTTTCGAAAGTAATGGTTAATGTTTTTGGAGATCCGACCATACCCACAACGGGTCGTTAAGAATGTTTACCGTTCCAAAATCGATTTTTTCTCATATAAAATTCGTAAGACGAACATAATGAAACCATATTTTATACGGTTGAAAAATCCATTGCTGTAAAACGATCAAATGGTGCGGGTACAGTTCTACAATATCATGATACAGTAGGGAGTATGGTTTGAATTCTAGTTTTCTTGTATTAATATCAGTAAAATAATTGAATTCAACAGTTGTCTCTCGTTATGTTCGTTTATTCAAAAGTCTTATCTATCACATAATATTGGTGCACTTAGAAAAGACATTCAAGCTCATTCACTGAATTCACCTAAAAATCACCACCGTCCTCGCCATCGTCCTCCGGTTCCATATTCGGACCATTGTGCTGGAACGAAACGCGCACTGTATGAGATGTACACATTTCAAACGGCTGGTCGGGCAGCTTAAGCATTTCATCCTCATAGAATTCCTGGTTCAAAATATCCCATAAAACGTCCGCTGCTAGGTCTGCCGGTAGCATGAATGCATCGATGTAGGATTTTCAGCCGTTCGTAAACGCCATGATTGCCGCTGCGGATAGTTTCCTGGGGAACTGTTTAGCACTGCTGAAATGTACATATTTCTTTGTTTTATCTGACAAATTTTGAGTATGCTCAAGCAAAAAAACTTACCGTCACTATTTCCAATCCAATCGTAAGTATTTTTATCCCGAGGAGAACTATTTTCACATGAAATTCTCGACCGTGATCACGACGCTCCAACTTCGGCAGCCATGTTTACAATTGCCAGCTCAATCGGACAGGGTACCACAATCAAAATGGTTGGATAATATTTGCTTACGGTGACATAAAAGTCTTATGGTATAAATTGTTTGTTGACCATAGCTACTATAGTAACCTTAATAATTGAAGTTGCTGGTGTTGTTCTATCATTTGTGCCGGAATGTATTGCGAATATAGCCACAATGGGTAACAATAGTGTATGTGAATAGTGCCTATTTCCGTGATATGGTACGCACAGTATCAAGTACGGTAAATATTTATGCGGGATTCTAACTCACCTCAGAATTTGTTGGAATGCACTTCATTTCCCTGCGTTGTACGTGTTCGGCAGGCTATCTGGAGCTCAATATGACGGAGCGTGATTTTCCGCACAGTTATCACTACCCCTCTATTGCTAGCAAAACCCATTGTTAATTATCAGGTCAACAAAACAAAAATGATGACTTTGTAACTTGATTTGTCACCATAATGACGACTGCTCACTCTCTTGTAGCTTTTTGGCACTCCAAGAGCACCTCTATTATTGTTATCACAAGTCACATCGCAATATGCCAACGTTAACGATTTTAGCTTATGCGAATTTCTATGCACATTTTAACGTGTTTATTTTTACTTTAATGCGATTCAGTTTATACACCAATGCGAGATAAACTGACATAATAAGAAAAGTACCAAGCGAAGTCGTATAACCATCGCAGTACGTAATTATGCGAATTCAATTGACACTTTGCGAGTTTGCTCGAACACTTTTGCGAATGAGCAACGTTCGTCGCAATAAAACATCAGAATATCGTCTACTACGATTTAGTCATACATGATAAAAGTTAATTTGCACTCTTATATGATTTTATCAGATACATCGCAATAAGTTCAAAAAATAACTTCATATGCGATGAAAATTGCCCCTCAGCCGTACAGATATGCGATAGTGACGTAAAATAATCCTTTATACGATGTACAGCGTGCATCCTTATGCGATTCCTGGTTGTCTGGGTTGCATATAAAAGGAAAAAAAAATTGAGTTGCATTTAAACCCCGAATTTCGTTAAGGTCTCGGCTTTGTTTCGTGGAGGCGGAGCTTACATTTACATATTCCTCACAAGTGATAAAACCGATAAAACAGTCAGCTTGAATTAAATGTGCTATGTTACAGACATGCAACATCTAACTCTGGTTTGTTTGTTCAGATTATGTTCCAAATGTGTTACTTGCGCGCCTTTTCATTTTGACAGTTCTCTAACTTGTGACAAAGAAGGTACAATGAAGTAACAAGTAACTTCAGTTACTTTTATAGGGTGTTGAGCAGCAATTCTCTTACAGAGCGTTTGGTGTTTGGTGTAGCATGTGGTTCGTTTCAAGACAAAATCTTTTTTCCATTTTTTATCATTCCCTCTCATTCAAGTTGCATAATGATACAGAATCTGCGCTTTTTGGGTTTCAAAGAAGAAGCAATTGTGTTCTATCATCTATAATATGGACAGTAAATAAATTGCAGTAATGTTACTGCTACTGGCTTTGAAACAAGTTGTGTTGCTTGGGATGCTTGTTTTGATGCGGTTCAACGACCATTTCTTCAAATACGTCAGGGAAATACTGCCAGAAGACCCATTAAAGATTACACTATGGAACGTACATAAATTACGTCACGCAAAAGATAGCAAAATGCAATCCCCTTTCCCTTTATATCCCATTTTTTGTACGAAGACATTTTTCTATTTATGGACGCTCCTCTAGTAATAACTATAAGTTTTCAGAAATCTACTTGAAATTCTTCGCAAACTAATTCTGAATTAGAAGATCCCTTAAAGAGCTGCATAGTTTTATTTCTAATTGAAGCAGAATATAGCATAGCATAGCACATCGTCGGTCAATTCTATGTAATATTCTGGGCTATACTGAGCTGGGGTTTGAAAAGTCCTAAACGTATTGTCGTTAAAAGAACGTTTGGTGTTTTACTTACGTGTTAGAGTTAATCAAAACAAGCATCGCATTGTATACCTTGCCACGTCCTTAGAATCTCTAGGAAAGGGTAGAAATGTTTAATGTCTACTTCAGAAGATACAAGGCACCCAAACTATCTCTGTAGTCGTTACAGATCACATTGAAAGGCCGAAAAACGGATACAGAATCATGCTACTTTGGAATATGAAGCACATGTGGTGTAATAGCATAGCATAGCATAGCATAGCATAGCCGACCGTACACATCCTGGGGTGGCTGTCGATAGAGACGTTCAATGCGCCAGAAAAGTTGCCTGGGACTTGACAAACCTTTCATTGAACGATCGACATCTGGCCAGGTCCTTACGATCAGCGAGGATGGGGAGGAAATGTTGATTAGATATCTACTCAGAATATGTCCAAGAACTTGGCCCAGTTCATAGATATCTGGAGTTGGATTTTGGATAGGAATTTATGGGACGCTTTCCTTGGCGAAAAAGCAGAATTTTGGCACATTTACAAATATAGTAGGATATTGAAATTTTTAATTTACCTGAATTGATCTGAAAGCAACAATAATTCAGTTATACATAAATAATGGATAGATCTCACCAAACTGGATTTTTTTTCTGCTGATTGCTTCCGAAAATTTCTTTTCTTATAATTTGGAGAGATCTTCCTCAACAGGCCATGTCGTCTCAGCAGGGGGAAGTGCCGGTCTCAACCAGAAAATGTCCTCCCAGGAATCGAGATTTTTGAACTTCAGCGTTGGAAATCTTGCAGCTTGACGTTGACGCCAATTCGCAGCAGACCGGGTAGAAGGAAGTCCATCTTCTTCATATGCAACTGGTTTACCGGTGGGGTCCTCTTCTTACCGCTTGAATTTACCGACATCGAATCGTTTTTCTTTTTTAAACAATCCATAGCTATACGCCGTTTCGTGTGACGAATTTTGCAAACGTCTTTCAATGGGCTCAGGTGGAATATTTATGTTAAAAATAAAACTTCTAATTCAGCTGAATCTAGTATCTACGAAACAGGTGGAAAATCACGAACGCGAAAAAACTGGCAGTCCAATATGAAGCACATGTGGTGTAATCAGCAAAAAACAGTTCCATCTTCAAAACAAAAATCGCTAATACACATGTTTTATAATGGTATGGATTCAATGACCTTTAAAAGGTCTCTAGGAACTCCTTTGAGTGCATGTCGTTGTATCGTATCTACATGCGTCGCTAGAGATCTTTTGAATCTTTGTAAAGAATGTTCATATTCACACAGTCTCACGCCACTATATTCTGTCAAGTGGTGAGTTCAATGGCTTTTTGGGTCCCATAGAACTCCGTTCACATGAAAGGTGGTATAAGGCTATCCATGGCGACTTACCGCGATGGGGGTGACAGCTAAAAATGTAAACACAATGTATATACAAAAAACAAATCCGATGATATTTTCAATATTTCTTAAATCTGTAACAAATTTTGAAAACGACGTATAATCAATGCTACACCATTGATTATACGTCGTTTTCAAAATTTGTTACTGAAATGTCCTTCCCTCATACAAGCGGTTTATGTTGAGGTATGAACACTAACATGATGTTCAGATCATGTCATCAAGTAAACTCAGATTATCAACAGGAAATGGGAAGTCAATATACATATTACTGAAGAGAGATGTTATTATGGAGTTTAAACGATCCTAAGTTTTGTTATTCTGGTATAGTATAATGGGATAGAATTGATTTCCATCTCTATTATGTGTCATTCTTGGCGCCTTGTTGCTGCGAAATCGTAAAAAATCAACCACAAATTAAGAACTCTCTCACACGGCCGGATGAAGATTTATGTCCCGTTGCGTACTCTGCATGATCATAATGATTTCACCATTCAAAAACCAATAGAGAACTTGCTCTTAATTTCCCGTAGAACACGATCCACTAATCTAGACCTATCTGGATAACTAACTACATATTCAGATCGGTCGGTACGCGATTGTGAAGAAGACGAGACGAGAATGCCCAAGCAGGCGGTGTTTTATTAGGGTTGAACCACGCGCGCGCGCGACCACGCCAGTGCGACGCGGCAAAGGTAACTTGACACGTCCTCAAAAACCGATAAAAGTAACACGCTCGTTAAGCCGTTTTAGGGCTATGTACAACAACCGGATTAAATGTTAAAGTGCGCTTCCCACCGCGTTGAAGCAGTTTTTCCTTGTATTTTGTAGTTAGATAAAACTAGTTTTATGTACCGTTGGTGGCAAAGCGTTTTGTAATCCGGATAGTTTGTTCTCGGACATTTAAAAGTCCCAATTTTTGGCCACGGAGGGCCACAGCACAGCAGCATGCTCGTTTGTTCGGGAAAAGCTATAAACTTAATTCGCTTTTATTCTTCCTTCTCAGGTGAGGAGGTCTTTAACGCAAAATGCTTCACCGTTGGATGGTTACGTTCCTAGATTTACTGGGAACGCACAGAGGCTTAATTTTTTATTGTCGTTTTGGACATTTATAGGTTTGTTCTTTATGATGTAGAATGGTGCGTACACGCAGTTCAAGAGTAAATGTTCTGCAAACGCTCCGTCGTTTGTATGAACTTGCGTAGACGCAGTGAACTCCACGTGGTCGAGTGATTTCATATATTTAACTTTCTCTTCTCAGTAACGTAACTGTTTCCCACATTCACCTACAATCTGGCGTAGCAGGCGTCAATTCTCAACTATGTGAAGATTGAGACAGGATATCTTCGCCTAACATGATCAACACAAGCATTATCTTAATACCAATTCCAATTCCTCGCTTTCTTCTCATTTTCCAGATGGTGGTGCCATTTCGACGACGACAACTACGTCAACGTGCCACGGTTGGTCCGACTGCTGGACGAGTACAGCCCCACGCAGGACTGGTACCTGGGGAAGCCGAGCATCTCCTCGCCGTTGGAGATATTTCTAGACAATGTAAGTTGATATCATCATCCATTTTCCCTCCACCACTAGCTATAAGTTCTGTCAAGAAGGGCCCAACACAAGATACACACTTTTCATCATCAAAACAAGCCATATGAGTCATTTATTTCCCGAGTCGAGTCGAGACGAGATTTATGATCGAACGTATCGAATTTTGACAATCCTTCCTCGGGGCTCATGACCCATGGTGGCTGACTGCGTATCAGCAAGTGTAGGATCTGCGCTGCGCAATGTCACATTCAGTCTGCATTATCATCAATTAGGCGGGGTTCTTGTGTTGCTGATGGTAGCTCCATCTCCATCCATGGGTCTGCTTACGAGCGAGATGATCTCGTTTGACTATCTTCATCACGTCCGTTGTTCAAGTTCCTATGATGCACCGTAGAATGGGGTATCATTGGTCACTTTTTCAATTTTTAAGATGTTTTATTGAAAATCGATAATTGCATTATAAATGTGTTCATGAGTATTGAAGTTAATTTCAATGTTGTATAAGGTAAGTGTACCAGTTATCGCAATAGTGGTTCCCTTTTTGGCCATACAATTTTAAAAAAATCACCCACTTCGGTCATGTTTTATCAAAATATCAACCAACTTTTACCGAACTCCGTTTAAGTTTGACAGATAAGCGATAAGACTTTACCGGAATTTAAATACCTGTGAAAAAATACCTTTTTTTTTACAGAATTTCATTATTAACCCTTTATCGAACGCTCAGCAGTTGATACTTTGGTAAAAAAAATACCGAATGCGACTAACTGTGTAGTGGAAATTTAGAACGTTTTCAAGTTTTGGCCTATTACACAAGTTTACAAAATAAAACGAAAGTCGTGAACTTTTGTCAACGACCAAAATTTTTGAAGCACAATTTAGCGCTGATTTCGAAACCGACCTTCAAAAAATTTTAAGTAGAACAGTTTTTGAGTTTTAGCTCAATATTGAGCTTTACAACTTTTCAACATATGCAATTTACTTAAACTCGAATATACTGCGTTTTGTTCAACCAATTTTAAATATTTTTCCATAAATTAAAAGCTGAATACAATACCATTCGATCATCTGAATACATGTTTTGCGTCAGATTGATAAAATTTAAGATATTGGCGAGTTTTAGAGACAATCTCCTCAAATTTTAGTAAAATTCTCAATTTTTTTTTGAGGAATTGTATTTTTTTTTTTCAATAAGAAAAAAACAATTTAAAAATTCTTTCTTAACGTTTATTTGACATATCAAATGTAGACGAGTTACAGTAAAAAATTCAGCTCAATCGGAGCAATGATTACGGAGAATGAGATGTTCGAAGTGAGCGACTTTGCTTAAAAATAGAACAAAAATCGATTTCAAATCATCAACCTTGTATGGAAAGTCGAAAAAATTTCCGCTCTACTGTAATTTTTTTCTTTCTCGTTTTCGAACTCAGGGCATAATTCTACACTAAAAATGATCATCAGCTTACCGAGTTCAAAAATGCTGTAAACTAGTGTTATGTAAGTTTTAGTAGTAAGAATTTATATGTTTATCATTAAAACTTTTGAAATGATGCAAAATTGTAAATAACCCAACTAACAATCGCAAGCCACAAACAAACATGTATGCTGAATGGTTGCTTTATAAAAGTGAGCGATGCTGTCTTTTCAATTGAAAAAGTAGCCAATGTTCAACCTTCCGTATCGATATTAACGATGATAATTTAAAACACTTTTTAAGAGTTTTATCAGAAGACTACTCGCCCTGCGGCAATTCCTTTACAAAATAGTTTAACAACACATTTTTCAGCTTCTTGCTAAGTTTATGTACAAATTAGCACATGTATATGTATAATGTGTTTTTCACAAGTCGTATAAGCGCTTTCGCTTACTCATACTTCGACTCAGAGTACATGATGGAAAACAAATGTTTTTTTTTACTGAACAGCAGCTGAATTAATGTGTTGTTTAGTTGTTAACCAGTTAAGCGGTTGTTCTGTGCTAGTTCACCACTGCTGAATAAGACACGGAGTGTGATCATTATTGATCCACGGGAAGTTTATGTTTTGATTTGAGTGCTTAAATTCATCATCTCTAGGACGGCGCAGATAGGAAGGCATGCGGCTGGCAATTGACGGGTCTAGATTCGAATCTTGATTTAGGTAAATTTATGTGTTGTTAATATTTTATAAAAGTTGTTCGTAGCATAAGTGCCAAACATTGAATTCTCGTGGAAATTGAGAAATTTTGCATTTGATGTATTTTTAATCATTTTTGCTTAAGCTGAATAACAGATTTACTTTACATTTGTAAAACGCTATTAACAACAAACAGTTTAGTTGGTACACAACATTATGCTTTATTATTTCTCAAAATTTGTGTGAACAAAACCCGAACAAAGGTTATACCTGAAGTAACTGGAGTGAAATTGAAACGTGCAATGTTTCGTAATTATTCGATTTATAGTGCAGTAGTGGCTGATTATTAAAAGTCTACAAATATTCACTTCCATCTGATGAGTCTTTTACAAAGGTAAGTTGGAATATCTGTAATTTCGGGTATTTTGCGCCTGATATGACGGGAACTAGCGCATATGACGAAGTAAATTCTATCCTATCTAAACTAGGGTTACCGACCGCGTACCTTAATAGTGTTTTAACGGAAGAATAAAGTCCCATACAAAGAATTAAACCGCATCAGTCAATGCAAAGCATGATTCAAAGCAGGGCTCTAAAATAGAACTCTAGCCTGGGGTGTGTTGCAGGGCTCGGAATTTCAAGACACGCCTACGCGAAAAACATGAGCGTGCACACCCAATCCTGAATTGCCTGTTCGGTATTTCTTTGACGAAATTAAAACAGCAGAACTGTTTCGATAATCGGTAATCGATTTTACTGAAGTTCAGTACACCAACTGTCTAAAACGTGTGCAAAAGGTAAACAATCCATTGTTGCTGTGTTCAGCTCTCTAATTTCGCCAAAAAAAATTACTCGATACTCATAATTAAGTGTGCGTGGGCACAAAAATAATGTGGAGATTTGCTTCGAACAGTTTCTGTTGCATTGTTGTTTTGTACCGACTTATCGAACTCTCTCTTTCTACTTGAAGAATACTTTCTTAGATAGAGCGAAATAAGTGATATTTCCTATTGCAGATAAGTTAGTAAGGGATGCCTTAGTTCACAATTTTTCTCGCTAGGCGGCGCTAGTATTCAAAACATTCAAGCTCTTCTATCTCGAAAGCATGAAAAGCTAAAAGCCATCTGTCCGATGTAATTCCTCGAGAAATTCCCGAAGGCATTCCAGTGGAAACCTTGAAGGAGCTGCAGGAAGGAATCCCTGAAAAAAAAAATTCGTAGGAAAAACTCGTACAGGAATCCCTGAAAAAAACTCCTGGAATTATCCCTGAAGGAACTGCTGTATGGAATCCTGAAGGAATTTCTGCGGGAATCCCTGAGGGTTCAAGAACCTCTCTTAGAGTTATCGCTGCAGAAACTTCTGAAGAAATCTTTGTTTGATATTTTACAAGAATTCCAGAAAAAATCCCCAAAAAACCCAGAGGAATCCTCGAAAGAATTCTAGGAGGTATCAGTATCAGTAGGTCGGCTCCAGAGGCACGTTCTCCTCCATTAGGAGGTATACTTGAAGGAATGCGAGGGGGAGTCCCCGTAGGGAATACAAGATGAATCCTTGAAAGAACTCCAGCAGGAATCCCCAAAAAAAAATCCAGGAGTAATCCCGAATGATTTCCAGGAGGAATCTTCGAAGGATATCCAGAAGGAATCATCGAAGGAATTTCAGGAGGAATCCCCGTAGGAATTTAAGGAGGAAACCCTAAAGCAATTCCTCGAAGGAATTTCAGGAGGAAGCTTCGCTAAATCCCTAAAGGATTTCGGAGAGGAATCTCCGAAGAATTTCCAGAAGGAAGCTTGGAAGAATTTCCAGGAGGAATCCTTGAAAGATTTGCAGGGAGAAACTCCATAGGATATCCAAGAAGAATTCCCGGAGGATTTCCAGGAGGAATTCAAAAAGGAAAACCTGAAGGTTTCCTAAAACAAATCCTGGAGGAATTCTCGTATGAACTCCATGAGGGGATGCTGGAGATGCCTTATTATAGTCCTGAACAAATTCTTGAAGGAAGCCCTGAAAGTATCCCTGAAAGAGCTCTTGCAGGAGTTCCTAAAGGAACTTCTGGAGAAATCTCTGATGTAACTCCTGGAAGCATCCCTAAATTCTCCAGGAAAAATCTCCAAAAGAACTCCAGAAGCGATCTCTGGAAGAACTTCTAGAATAAAACCTAAATGAATTTCTATAGGAATTCCTGATGAAACTTCTGGGGAATCCTTTAATTCTCCTGAAGGTATCTTTGGATCCTCTTGTAGGTATTATTGGAGGATCTTGGAGAGGTCCTACAAGAGATATCTGATCTTGTGTAGACGTTTCTTGGGGAGTAATATCTCACGAATCTCTTGAAACTTCTGGAGAAATATATGAAGGAACTCCTGGACTAATTTCTGTAGTAATTTTGTATGAATTTCTGAAAATCTCCATCAGGAATCTCGAAGGAATTCTAAGAGGAATCCCTGAACGATTTCAGATGGGATCCTTGTCCAAGTAACAATTTGATGTCTTATTCTCAGATGGGATCACAGAAGGAACTGCAGGAGGGAAATTTCTGAAAGAATTCCAGGAAGAATCCTTGAAGGAACTCCTGCAGAAATTGCTTAAGGATATCCTGACGTATTCCCTGGAGGATTCCCAGAGTAATCCTTATAAAAATCCATTCGGAATTCCACAAGAAAATCCTGTATGAACCAGGAAACTCTGGAGAGATTTTTGAAGGAACTGCTCTGCCGTGTGCAGCATAGTTTTCTTTTGTTAAAGGGGATTTCCATAGAACATGAGACAAGTATGCTGCACACGGCAGTACTGGAGCAATCCCTGACTTGAATTTTAAAGGAATTCCTGAAGGAACTCTTGGAGGAATCTATGTAGAAACTCCTGAACTAATCCCTATGAATTCCAGGTTTAAACCATTTTTGAAACATAAGCCGCAACCTACTGTTCAGTACCTTCTCTTAGTTCGAAATGAATTATAATGATAGCATAAACCAGAAATTTGTGTGTTGTCCTACTCATGATTTTAAATGAGCGCTTAACGATTTCTAGCAAATATTCTACAAACACAAACTGACTAGTTTTTCTTTTGCCAGAACTACAAAAATTGTACATCATGAACTATTCAAAGCAAATATAATATATTCTTCTAATTTTTGGTCTTCCTGAAATTGCCCAAAGAGTCGGTAACGACGTGTTGTTGTGTGAGTAGTTAGAGCCCACCAGTAGGGATAGTCTAACAGTCTTAGTTTCATATGTAGTTGATTTAAATGGACTTTTCTTGAACTTTAGTTCATCAATTATCTTTTTAGTGGGATTATTTTGGTTAATCAACTATAAGCAACATCCAAGTAACAATTTTAAATTAACTAGATTCGGGGCTCTATAATCATCATAAAACTAAAACGTAATCATTTCACTACCATAAAGGTTTTCAGGATCTCCTTAAAACTAACAAAAACCTTGACCTCAAAGATTTTTCTAAAAATGGTTTTACAGTTCAATCCAGCCTTGATTCACAGTGGCGTAAAGTAGGCGTTGGTTGGTTGACTAGCTTCGTTGCTTGGGGCAACAACCTAAGACAAGTGTTTCCCAGATAAAGCTAAGCCTTCTTCGTTCGGTCCGGCACGCCATATCTCGCACAAGATTTGAATAATCACAATAATTAAAATAATCATTATTAAGTAGCCGTATAGCCGTGCGAGCCTGATGATGAGATGGTGGTGGAACCAGTTCCAGTCTCCGCTTCTAGTGTGAATCCCACCCGCTGGTTTTATGTATCACTGGGTGTCGCATTCCTCGTTAAAGCTGGCGAAAAACAAAAAACCGCCACCTGAAACGTCCTTTTAATGAAGCCTTATCGATTGTTGGCTAGGGGGAACGATCAGACAAGTCGACGCGACTTTGTCGCGCGTCAAGATTTCTGTCGATTTCGGGTCGCGGTCATTAATTTGCCCGCGCTGGACCTCATAAATTTTGCGTTCCGTTCCGTTCGGTTCTGTTCCGAGGCGACCAGCTGAGCTTATAAACATCATCCAACGAAACGAACGGGATCGGCTCAGCTCTCGGCGTCCGACGACCAAATATTCATAATTTGATTATCGTAAAAATGACCCAACGACGCGACGCTTGGGTCGATCGCAGACGATCGGTAAGAGGGACGAAGAGGGACAAACTCGTGTAATCGGATCTTTCCGTTTGTCGTGCCCATGTGTCCCGCCATGGTGTCTCATCGACGAACCTCCCAAGAACGATACAGCCAACAGATGTTTATCGGCGGGGGAAGAGTTTTGATTTAGAGCTGGGACAGTCTCCCGTGGTCGAGTCCAATAGGGAGACCCCCGTCAGCTTTTTAACCGTTTCGGGTTGAATATACCTATTACGTAGTCTAGTCTTGAATCATTTGGAGACAAGAATTAGGGAATCACCTTTCCATTGTTGGGAATGGAATAAGTGGGCCTCTAGGGAGAATAGGTAGAGGAATCTGATAGTAAATTGTAAGCAAATTAGAGGCCTTTCCCATAACACATAACGAAGTAGAAGTTAATGATATAAGATATGGAAATTGTCACATTGGTTAGCCGGTTCATCAAAAACGAATATAATGCAATTTGTTTGGTATACACATACACAGTAGGGTGGCCCACACTTATATGAAGAACGAAAATTTCGAAAAATGCCAAGTCTTACCTCCTAAATCAGTTGTTTTGGAGTCCCAGAAGCTACGTTCAAAATTTGAGCAAAATCGGTTGAGTCTAAGGGGGCGCTCAAAACGCTTGAAGTTTGTATGGGAAAACTTGGCCAAATGTATGCAAAAATTTTAAGTTTTCGATTTTTGCCGCTAGCTGGCGCTGTAAGCGTTCAATAATCAAACCCTTTGGTATTATTGTAGGTGACTATATGCCAAACAACTTTGTCGAAGACCGCGAAGTGATCCGACGGCTGTGAAAAAAGTTATACTCTAGTCAAAGTGAGGCAAAGTATTGAGATTTCATTATTGATATTATTCCTTTACATGTATTGAAAAAAAAAACAATAAAGTTTATCCTCACTTTACCTAGAGTATAACTTTTTTCACAGACGTTGGATCACTTTGCGGTCTTCGACAAAGTTGTTTGACATATAGTCACCTACAATAATACCAAAGGGTTTGATTATTGAGCGCTTACAGCGCCACCTAGCGGCAAAAATCGAAAACTTAAAATTTTTGCATACATTTGGCCAAGTTTTCCCATACAAACTTCAAGCGTTTTGAGCGCCCCCTTAGACTCAACCGATTTTGCTCAAATTTTGAACGTAGCTTCTGGGAGTCCGAAACAACTGATTTAGGAGGTAAGACTTGGCATTTTTCGAAATTTTCGTTCTTCATATAAGTGTGGGTTACCTTAATATACAGTCATTCGTTGGAAGAATCAGGGAAAGTTATAAAATCACCTTATGAATCTTTAATATTGATGCTTGCAGAACATAGGAGATGCATTACAAGCGTTGAACCGGCCAGGCCTACTGTGCAGCATTATTCATTCCACAATGAAGCCATTTAGAGGGGACATCTCGGGAATATCTATACTTCATCACAATTTAAGCCCAGTTTCGAGTTTAAAAGGAATCGCTCAAGGAATTTCTTGACCTATTCCTGGCAGAAACTTTCTACAGCGACTGCCATTTGAATTGTCATTTCTTCCCAACTGCGTACTGCGATCGAAGAAAAACGGTTTCTTGGACGATTCAGGCAAGGAATTCCCCATGCACCAAGATAGGCCGAAAAATTTCTTCCGATCTGCAAACAGCGCTTTACCTGATAACGCCCAGATTACATTGCAGCTTACTTCAGAAATGTGTCTCTCATTTTTCTCTTGCTCTCTCACTCTTGTTTAATCAAACTGTTTTATTCAGTAAGATCAAGTTGAGAGTATCTGAGTCCGATTCCATTGTCCATTGTCCAGAATTTCCTCGTAATGGAGAATCCCGTGAGAAATCCCTGAAAGAATTCAGAGTATAGAATTAGCCTAAGTTAAAATACACGAAAAAAAAACAAAAAATAAATTAGAGAATTCAGGAGGAAATCCCTGAAAAGATCACAAGAGTAATCAATGAAAGAATGCTGGAGAAATATCTGAGAAAAAAAAAACTCAAGACGAGCCGCTGAGAAAACCTTGGCAGAAAAGAATCCCGGAAGGTATCCCAGAAAAAATCTAGGGAGCAATCCCAAAAGCATTCCTGAAAAGATCATTATAAGAATCTCAGATGGATTCCCATGAATAATCTCGTAATCTCGGCAGATGTCTATGATACAATCCTGGGCACAATTCCTAAAGGATCGGGAGGAGGTATACCTGAAAGAATGCCGGAAAGAATCCCGTGAGAAATCTCAAAATGAATCCCGGGAGAAATCAGTAAAGGAATCTCGGGAAAGCCCTTGAAAGAATCCGGAGAGAAATCTGAAGCAATCCAGAGAAGAATCAATGAAAAAAACTTAATGAAGGAATCCTGAAAGAAATCTTAATGAAGTTTTTCCAACGGAATTCCCGAAAGAAAGCCCTTAAAATCTGGACCCCTGGAAAAATCTCAAATGGAATCCTTTTCAATATCCTGAAGTAATTCTTGGAAGAATCTCGAGAGAGATCTCTGAAAAAATCCCAAGAAAAAATAATGTATCTTGAAGAAATCACGAAAGCGATCCATGAAGTAATCTTTAAAGGATTTCCAGGAGAAATCCCGAGGAAATTTCTGAGAAAATTCTGAAAGGAGTCTCTGAATAAATCCCGGGTGAAATTTCTAGACGAATCCCGCGAGTAAACCCTGAAAGGATCACTAATGGAATAACTTAAAGAATCTGGAAGGAACCCTAGGAAATACTAAATGGATCCAGAAGGAAGGCTCATAGGTATCCCTAAATTAGTTTTCGAGCAATACCTAGAATAATGGCAGAAGATATTCCGGGAGGAATCAATGAAGCAATCTCAGAAGGAATTGCGGAAGAAATCCTTGAAAGAATTCCATGAGGACTTTGTGACAAAAACCTGGAGTAATCAATAAAGGAATTTTAGGATAAATTCCTGAAGAAAACCTGTTAAGGATCATTTAATGAATCCGGATAGAATACCTGGGGAAATCACTGAAGGAGTCCCGGAAAAAAATGCCGTAAGAAAGCTATAGAAGAATCTCGAGAGAAATCTCTAAGGAATCTCAGGAATTCTCGGGAGGAATACCTAAAACATTGAAGGAAGAAGTCCCGGGAGAAATCCCTAAAGGTATCCGTGGGAAATCGATGATGGAAGGAATCCCGGGATAAATCTCTATAGGAATCCCCGGAAGCATTCTTGAAATAATCTTTCTATTAATCTTGAGATAACTTCTTACATTACAGGGTGTCTACTCATAACTCAAAAGAAAATTCCCTGAGTATTCCAGGTTTTTCCAGATGAAGTTTTAAAAGTTTATATGTAATACAAAAAATCACCCAAATTTTCTAAAAACTATAAAGGGTGACAGACCGTTCGCAATGCTGTTTTATTTTGTATGGCGAGTTTTAAAAATTTTAAAACTCGCCATACAAAATAAAACAGCATTGCGAACGGCCTTAGGGTATCATCGGTGGGTTTATTCTCTTCGTCATGACGAAGAGAACAAAACTGCCGAAAATACGTAAGTTCCTCTACTCTTCAAAAATCCTTTCAAGATGCGGTTAGAGTCCGGATGGATGAGGGTTCGATTCACGCTCCAAGTGATGAAATTTTTCACGAGAATAGCTTCTTATCTTTTCCGACATTTCTCTTGTTTTCCTCGCGGAACTTCGTCCATAGCTGCTTTCAGGATTCCATGAGGTTTTCAGAATGCCTCCTTGGATGTCCTTAATATTTCTTCTCGGAATTACAATTACCTAGAACTTTTTTCGAGATATCTAATTTTTCTCAGGTTTTTCCTGAAGTTCCTGTCGAGATTTCTTCAATAACACTTTGCGGAGTTTCTCGCAAGATTTTATTTGAATTCTCTAGAATATTTTTTAAGGAATTTCCTATAAGGTATTTCGTAAGTTATCTTGGGAGACATTCTGAGGAAACCCCGTAGAAGAATCCCTGCAATAACTTTGGGAGACATCTCTAAAGAAGTATCTAGAATTTTGGAAATAATGCAGAGAATATCTGTAAAAAATCTCAGGTGGATCACTGCATTAAACCCGGTACATACAACTACAAGGAACAGCCTGGCTCTGAAAGAATGCAAGAGAAGAATTCAATGAGAAATATCAGCAATAACTTCTTTGGAAACCTCAGAAGGCACTCTGGAAAAAAATCTTAGGTGAAAGTCCAGGGTAAATAAAAAAAAACTGAAGGAATTTTCTGAGAGAAGTTCCAGGAGATACTGCGAGAAAAATCTCAGGTAAAACTTTAAAAAAAAACTCGCGAAAACTTTTAAGAAATTCGTGTAGGAGACCAGGAAGAATCTTGAAGAAAGCCCAAAGCAATTGTTTGAAGATATCACAGGAAAAAAATGAAAGAAATCTCTTGAGGAACTCTTGCAGTAAATTCGTGAAAACTCCTTAAGCAACTCTGAAAGAAATTTTGGGAAGATCTTCTGGGGAAGTCCCAAGAGAAACACCGGAAGGAATCGCGTAAAATTTCCATGAGAATTGCCGACAGAAATTCTTATAGAGTAAGTATTCGGGATAAATTCTGGTAGAAATCCTACGAAGATTTCTTTGAGCATAACATTGGAGGAACTCCAGGAAGAAATAAATAGCATCCCCGTGAAAAACTCCAGACGAAATCGGTTGGAATTCAGGACTCCTGGAAGGAATCCGAAAGTATACCTTTCCGGAAAAAATCAAAAAGAAATACCAAGAAAAATAGCGTCAAAAATGCGAAAGGAATTTTATAAGAAATCCTGGGAGACATTCCAGGAGGTATTTCTAAAGAAGTTCCAGAAAGAAAACCTGACGGAATTTCTGGAAAAAAAATCCTTGTAGCGAAATTTCTATATGGATTTTTACCACCAGGCTTGTATTTATACGACCCTATTTTTTTTTATCGGAGTAAAATTTCTCTGAGTACTCAAGATATTCCCTGAGTATTCCAGGTTTTTCCCTGTTAAATAAAATTCCCTGAGGATTCCCGGTCTTCCAGGTTTTTCCAGGTAGTAGACACCCTGTACAAGAAACCTGGGAAAAATAATTACAGAATCCGAGAGGTGTCGGGAAGAATTGTTGAAAGAATGTCGGGAGGAATCAATGAAGTATTCCTAAATTCCTTGATGGAATGCTGAAATATATCACTGAAGGGGATCCCCGCCGGAGACGGTAGGTTCGATTCACGTTCCGGTCGGGAAAATTTTCTCGAATCCCTGGACATAGTGTGTCATTGTACTTGCCTCGCAATATACAAATCTATGCAATGGCAGGCAGAGAAAGCCCTTCAATGAATAACTGCGGAAGTGCTCAAAGAACACTAAGTTGAAGCCGAGGCAAGCCAAGTCCCAGTGGGGACGTAGAGCCACAAAGAAGAAGAAGTCGTAGAGACGAACCAGTGAGGACTCACTCTGAAGGAATCCCGGGAGGTATCAATAAAAAATCGCGGGAGAAATTTTGAACGCAAATTCTGTAGGTGTCACTAAATGAATCGCAGAATTCCTTAAAGGAAACCTGCAGAAAACCCGTGTGAAATCCCTGAAGGAATTCTGGAGGAGCCTCTGGAAGAATCCTGGGTGTAATTTCTGGAGGAATCCTTAGAGTAATACCCAAGAAACAGAGATAGATTTGAAGTAATGCTTGCGCTATCTAGTAAACGAATTCTGAAGTTTATTGCTCAGTATGCACGATTTTCTGAACATTTTCTCCAAAATATTATGTAATTTTCAAGACGTTCACTTCAAAAGTACTCTCCTATAAATAAAGCGCAGGGCGACTTTCCTACCAACCGTATCCTTTCGGTTTCGACCACCTTCTTGATACTGAGTTCGCTGTGGAACACCTTCCGAGTCGATTTTGAAGAGTACAGATACAGAGAGTCCGCCATCTCTGATTTGCCATACCCCAGTGCGGTCAATACTGTCGAATGCCGCCTTGAAGTCGATTAACCCTCAGAGCCCCAGGACAAACTTCTTATTTTTAATCGTCTGATACTCAGGATCTGTAAAATATAAAAATAATCGGTTTTCACTATGATCGATGGCAAGAGTTGTTCTTCATGTAAAAGTAGTTGTCAAACCGGAAGTCCGTGTTTGAACCTGCTTTTGCACCGGAAATAAGTGTTCCCTGGTGCAATGTTTTGGCGAGTCGTCTATGAATCTGGTATTTTATAATAATTCTGAAATCTTTAACAACTTGAAATGGTAGGCCAACGCAAGAACACAATACTGAGGCTGCTTTCTAGCATGAGTTGCATCTGAAACTTGGTCCCAGGAGTGTACTTCCGGTAGGACTCCCCAAGACCCAATTTCGTGATCACAATCATTTTGCACCTGAAAAGATGATTTTAGAAGTTTGGTGTCTATGAAGAATTTGTTTCGTATATTTGAGCCCTTCTTTTAAAAGTATCACTCATGTGATTAAACCACCTAAAATTAAAACACGGGTCATAGTTTTAGCCAACGAATTATTACTAGATAATTGCATACTTTTAGGCGTTTATCGGTTTCTGTCCCAATTTACAAAATTGATTCCAATTTGTAAAAGCACGCTTCGCTAAGAAATTAATGCCCAGATTTAGATTCCACCTTGATTGATCTACCGAGAATTAACAGCTAATTATTGAAACAGTAGCCAAAAGGCAGCTGTAGAACATATCGCCAAACATAGCACCAGGGAACACTTATTTCCGGTGCAAAATCAGGTTCAAACATGGACTTCCGGTTTGACAACTACTCTTACATGAAGTACAACTCTTCCCATCGATCATAGTGAAAACCGCTAATTTTTATATTTACAGATCCTGAGTATCAGACGATTAAAAAAAAGAAGTTTGTCCTGGGGCTCTGAGGGTTAACAGGTGATGCATTGTGGCCTGGCCATTTTTAACGTCACTTTAAACAAATAAAGTCCAATCGTGACGGCACGAGGTGTGAAACACCTGATTCGTGACAGCTTATCCTTTGGTCGGCGAATCGAGTGCTCTTGACGCTCTCCTCCCTCTTGGTTTCTTTCGATCTTTCGTACGATTTCTTAAATACCTCAGGCTGGTATTCCTCACTCCCGAGAAGTGGAGTTATGTGCGAGTCATTTCCTCTCGTTGACGGACACCATCGTCATTTTCTTTCAGGTTCGACTTCAATGCTTAGAGAGCCAACCTCTATGTCTTGGTACTGCCTTACCCAGTACTTTGACGAAGTACGATATCTCGCGTATCGTAGCTAACGAGGCCTCGTATTTACGGTATTTCTAGAGGATTTGCCGAACTGTGATAATCTAATCCGCTGTCGATCGGCCGTCTATGAAGCAAGCCCGATAACTTCCCAGGAACTCATAAGTTTTAGATGACAGAGATAGGACATTGTCTGCGATACTCAAAATGGTGATCACTCTGAAGTTCTCACATTTCAAATGGCCCCCATTCTCTTGAATGGGCCAGATTACCCTTTCTTCCACCCCTTCGATCTCTGTTCGGTTTCCCAGATGCTGACCATCAACCGGTGCAGGCACGTGACCAACTTTTCTTGGCACATCTTGATGAGTTTAACTACGATATACCATCCTTATTAGCTGTTTGGTCGAGTTGATGAATGACATCCTTAACTCCCCTCAGCATGGGAGTTGAATCATTTCCGTCCTCTGCCGTACTGACGTAGCCGTTCCATCCGCTCCCGTTGTAATCTCTTCACATTTTGGCACGATACCGTTGCACGAGTTACGTTGAGCTTATAAATAGTTCAACTTTAGCTTTTCTTGAAAATCGGCACAGCATCTTTCATTTCTTAACATTCTGCCTATTTCAGACATTTTCTAAAATAGGCGGGCCTGTTGCTTCCGGTTCTGCTTGTGACATTTTCCCAGCATCAATGCTGCAGCATTACCGCCCGCGTCGTCGCCGTTGCACGTACCCGATGGTGCTCTTGGCTACATCGGTAATGACTAACTTGCGTGTACTAGAGCAGTTCACCAGATCGGCCACATCCAGCTCACCCGGCAACATTGCTTAGAGTTTATGACCCACATTGACCGTAGTCAGTTAGTGGTCAGATTTGTGCTAGCGCCGTTATAGGCCCTGAAGTCGCTAGTGTCGGAGAAGTGCAGTCTATCAATGGAAACGAGGTCGATTTACGCTTCTGTCTGCTGTGATGATCTTCAGGTATAGCCGGCTGTCCTGGAATAGACTGCTACGAATGCCCATGTTCTTGGAGGCAACAAAATCGATTAGTCGTAGGCCATTTCCGTTCGCCAGCTAACGATCGCCGAGTTTCGATCTCCTGTAATGGTGTTGCGACGCCGCAACTAAATAAGTTTTTTTTTAAATCGGTCTAATAATGGACCCGTCTGGACCCCGCAGTGGTAGTGGTAGGAAATGAGAGAGATGCGGTATGTGAAGTAGAGATAAAAATAAATAGTAAACAAGCGGCAAAGTGCAGTTTCGCCATTGCAATCAAATCGCAGTTAAAAAGTTCAGGAATTAAGTTTATTTTGCGAATTAAGTGGTATTAATTAGTAGTTGGAGTTGCAAAGGTACAGTGCGGTGCGAGGTGCTGTGTCAACTAATAGAAAAACCGTAAGTTAAAACCTAAAAAGAAATGTGAATGGTTGGTGGAACAATTCCATATAGTTACCTGCATATTTTCCCTTAGCTGCACAAATATTCACCGGCACCGGGTAGCCCGGAAACAAAGAAAGTTACCGAAGAAACCTACCGTGCCAGTGTAGTGTAATGTAAGTAGACTCGAATAGAAGTTGGCCTGGATTCGATAAATAATCATAAATATTCGTGTCCCAAAAACAGCAACCGCTCAAATCTACCAATTTAGGGTAACTGTACCCATATTAAACCACCTTGATTTGAAAGATTGAAAAAGAAGTCGTGGCAGAGGAAACCACTTAATTGTAAGTTGTTAGTTATTAAGTTTTGTGTTGTTAATTGTATTAATTGAATTTTTGTCTTGAATTTTGTTAATAAATTTCAGTTTAAGCTTTGCTTCAAAAAACCTGAGCCGCTATAAAAATCTGGTTTCCCTCTCGGGAACAAATGGTTTTGCCACTTTAACATCGAATGGTCTTCGGCAAGGAAATCTCTCCAGAGAAGTACTTATTGAACACTAATGAAAAAGAAGGCATTGTTTCATCCCATTTGGGTCGAACAAAATCAGTGATATCTACCGCCACTCATTAGGCATTATCTTCGATGTCAACGTTTTTACAGTCAACGTCCGTCGCCGGTGTTATCCGCGCAAGTCATTAAGCCCACTATAAGTCGCTTTCCTTTCACACCCAAGAGATGTCAACACGATCGATCTTTAACTGACGGCGCCGACTTAATAAGCCAGAATTGGCCCGCATTCACCATACACATCCGCTCCAAGTCTCCTCAAATCAAATCGAATCGAATGATGGACAATAAATCTTCTTACCAACCGCCACGGCACTGACGACCGTTTCTCGGGTTTTTGGAGATCGAGATTTTGGACTTTGGCGCAGCGGTCCGGTCACTAATCAGTCACGACGACGGAGAGACGACGACCAAGTGGCGATGATGGTCCCAATGAATGCCACGCAGAGTTATAAGGTGGCTCATACACGTTTACAATGCGCCAAATCAGTCATTTCCTTTGGCTTCTTTTTATTAGTACCTAGCAGCAGCAGATAGCTCGGCTAGTCAGTCAATTCGATCGATTCAAGGAAATGGAAGCCGCGATCCGCGAGATTTATTTCGTTAATTAAAGAACGATCGGCCAGGCCACCTGGACCCGCGGCGTCCATCACTAATTAACGCGCCTTTTCTTGTTGAGTTCTACGCTCAAGTCCCTCTAGTAGAGGCGATCCGGAGGAAGAATAGACCTGTGCTGAGCTGCATAATTAGACCGACCTACTGGTAGGAGGCATTCGGGGGAATTGGAACTAAACGGAAGCTGCAATTTGAACATTTTTTTTTTTCTCCACATGATTGAGTAACTCTCTGAACGAAATAGAGAATCACATTCAAGCGGAGTGCGTCAGCACAGATGAAGATCTTTGGAACACCAGCCCAGTCAAGACTGGAATGAAGAGAGACAACGTAACGCGGCGGTGGGGGATGATGGAAGGCAATCACGTACAATGACCGAGCGGAAAAGTGGCAAAGAAGGGCTCTAACAAACAGCAAGTGACCACAATTTTACCCCGAACGGGTGGCGGCGGCGACGGCGCTGACAATAACTGACCTCGTGCGCGGGCCGGTGCGGTCCGGGCCGACCGCCGCGGTGAATTGGCGAAGGAGGTGGTAGCAATGAGAAAACGATTAAACCTTTTTTCCCTATGGCCCGGAGCAACTAATAAGCGTCAAACCGAGTGGTCCCCCAGCAATTTGGACAATGTGAAGATTGTGACCGTTGGGGCCCCAGATGAGGAGATTTCTTTAATTCGTCATCGATAATAATCACTAACTGTCTGCCACCGAAGGTAATTGTAGTCACCAAAAACGAATAATTCGCCGTTGTTTCCAATTGTTATCATTGTACGCTCGTGGTGAGAGAGGTATTTTTAGGCAATTTTGAATTCCCGTTTGCTGGGTTTGGTGTGAATCAAACGGTTGTGGGTAAGCATTTGGTAGTGTCAATCACGGTAGGATATATGTTGTTAAGATCCACCAACGATACGCAAACATCGACTCCGACCACTACCTGATGATGATCAAACTATACTCAAAACTTTCCATTATCAACAATGTACGGTACCGACGATTGCCACGGCTTGACGAGAAGTGCGTAGTGATTTTAAAGAAAAGGAACACAGCACGGGCGGTAATGCTACAGCAAGGCATGCGGCAGAACGTGAAATGTTACAAACAGAAGCGGAAACAGCAAGCCTACCTCTTTCAGGAGAAAAAACGCCGCTTGGAGGAAGTGTAGTGCGAGCAAGGTGCTCCATTTACCGTTATTATAAAATAAAATATACCATCAAAACCTGAAGCGCCATTCTCTTTATTTATCAATCCTACACCTCTGAACAAATTTTTAAAATCATCGTTGGGCGAATTTTTGAGTTACGCCCTTTTAAAGGACCTAACCTCTTAAAAATCGAGTTTTCTATTGAATAACACCACATTACATAACAGAATCATGAATTAAAGGCATCAATAACAGAAATTATCATAAAAAAACATTGAAATTTGGTAGAATGCATCCATATGAATATCGGTGGAGTGCATTTTGTATCAAAATTTGTCATTACGTCAATATGCGGTAGAAGTTTTTAGGGCCTATAGAAAGCAAACATTACATTGGTGTAATAAATTCGAAAATAATTGCATTTCTTCCGTCCAGTAGTAATTGTACATTGCATCGGAGAGATAAAGGTTTGGTTTCGGCAAGCAGTTTCGCCATTTCGAAATGTTAGCACCGATATATTAAGAGCGTACACTCTCTATACAGTAAAACTGACTTAAAAACAAATTTGCCAAAAATATTTAATATGAGCAACCACAAATTAGACAAAAATAAATATGTCTTTGTGCCACATATCTTAAGTTATAAGAATAAAAATTCAAAATATCAAAAGGCCAAAAGACAAAAAGTCGGAACAGGCAACAAATAATCAAACATAATATTCTGGGTGAAAATTCTTTCTCCTTTCAAAATATGTAGGTAAGACCTTTTGTCCCTACTAATTTAACTTTTCTTCGACCTATTGTCTTTCATTTTTATTTCATTCCTGGAGCAACATTTGAAAAGGGCCCTACAGGTTTTGTACCTTTTTTCGAAATCGCTTCGAGGGCCAAACAGCAGCCCGCCCACGCAAATGAACACCGTTATCCGAAAGATTGATGTTTGCTCTATCTGAAAACTGTCTTAGTTCATGTGAATAAGCTGATGGGGGCTCAGGAGCGACGTGTGAAGTCATTCTTTACCAATGCTTGTATGCCCTTTTCAAATGTTGCTCCAGATTTGTACGATTTATCTTATCAGCTTCAGCATTTCAGAAGGGCGTAACTGGTTGATGATACGGCTCCTTCTTCTATGGATGTAGATTGCATGTCACCCCTCTGATGTAAGCCATCGAAAGCTTAAAAAAAGGTGTTGTTTTGGAAAGCAGTTACGCGCTCTTGAAATGCTGAGGCTGTGAAGACAAAACGTAGAAATGCAAAAAAAAAAATCGAAGACAATATTGCGCGTTTCGCCGTAGATTATCACACAAAAATGTTCAATATCGCTAATAGATCGTCGCCAGTACATCATATCGTGTTCGTGTCTTTTACAATAAATGCGGAAAATAGCTAATGATTGATCGCGCAGAAGACACTGAAAAGATTAAATGTAACCGCGCATATCTATTTACATTTTTGCATAACTTTGCGCGATAATTTTTCTTGTAATGTATAGTAGGTCGAAAAAAATAAAATTAGTAGGGACAAAAAGTCTTACCTACATATTTCAAAACAAAGAAAGAATTTTCATGCTGCATTTTATGTGTGATTATTTGAAGCCTGATTCGACTTTTTGTCGTTTGGCCTTTCAATGTTTTGGTTTTCTATACTTTTAACTTAAGCCGTTTGGCACACAGACATATTTCTTTTTGTTTAATTTGTGGTTGCCCATATTTGACTATTGTTTTTAAAGCAGATTTTCTGTATAGAGAGTGTACGCTCTTAATATATAGGCGCTAACATTTCAAAATAGCGAAACTGCTTGCCAAAACCAAACCTTTATCTCTCCGTAGCATTGTACAACCACTACTGGACGGAGGAAATGCAATTCTTTCCGATAGTGGTTGTTGGTGTCCTGGGAAAGATGAGATACGATGTACAGCTATGGGAAAAGATATTGTTTTAAAGATCAGTTACGTCCTTTTGAAATGTTGATATGCATGTGAATACTATCGCCCTGGCGGAGAGTAATATGAACATCTATTGACATGTGGAACACATTACAATATACTTTTAATTGAATTTGTTACACCAATGTAATGTTTGCTTTCTATAGGCCCTAAGAACTTCTACCATATATTGACGTAATGATAAATTCTGATACTAAATGCACTCCACCGATATTCATATGGATGCATACTACCAAATTTCAATATTGTTCATGATAATTTCTGTTATTGATGCCTTTAATTCATGATTCTTTTATGAAATGTGGTGTTATTCTATAGAAAACTCGATTTTTTAAGAGGTTAGGCCCTTTAAAAGGGCGTAACTCAAAAATTCGCCCAACGATGATTTTAAAAATTTGTCCAGAGGTGTAGGATAGATAAATAAAGAGAATGGCGTTTCAGGTTTTGATGGTATATTTTATTTTATAATAACGGTAAATGGAGCACCGTGGCGAGGTAATGGAACTGCTGTGCCGTGGCTGAGAAACACAGAAGCTATACCTGAAGATCAAAGCATCCCGCAACGGCTTCGTACCGCGAGCAAGGATAAAGATGGGTGCCTCCTGGCGGACGGACGTGAGGTGATTGAAAGGTGGAAGCAACTCTTCGATGAACACCTAAATGACGTGGAGAATGTTGACACGGGAGGTCGAAGCAACGGAAGAAACGACTTACGTCAGTGCACAGAGGACGGAAATGATCCAAGTTAGCAAGCCGACTTCATCGACGGCCGATCGACAACGGACCAGATCTTCACTATGTGGTAAATTCTCCAGAAATGCCATGCACACTAGGTCCCAACGCATCACCTATTCATTGTCAGATCGCATCAACAACCAAAAGTGGCTCCTAGACATGACAATGTATCCTTCTAACAAAAACTCCTTCCTGAAACAATCGTGGAGATACAAAAACATTCGATCTTCATAACAACGGTGGTCTTACTTTCATTCCCTCTACCCCTCGATAATCGTAAAGACATGGCCAGCGCCAGTACTGACCTTATTACTAAACATGGGAGCTCCCGATCTGTGCGGATTGAGAATAGTTAGCCAGTCCCAAGCCCCATTCATTGGTTTTCTTTGGAATTTCGATTGCTACCGTCAATCACGGAATAGCAACTACGAATTGTATGGTCATCTATGCTCATTAGCGTGGGTCATCGGAACCGTTTTCTCAGATAAAAACTTTTTTGATTCCATTTCTGGTCCTGAGTATCTGTGCAAAATTTGAGCACGATCTTTTGCGTCTAGGTACACTTTGCGCATTGCAATTGAAATGTTTGCAATGATTTTTTAAATATACAACTCATTTGAGTTGCTTACTTACTTATCGATCAGGGTAAGGCCGGGGTGGCCTCTGCTGTACAAAGTAGCCGTCTCCATTCCACTAGGTCCATGGCTGTTTGTCTCCAGTTCCGCACTCTGCGTAGGTTCCGCAGATCATCCTACACTTGGTCGACCCACCTAGCTCGCTGCGCTCCACGTCTTCTTGTACCGGTCGGATGACTCTCGAGAACCATTTTAGTCGGGTTGCTATCCGACATCCTGATGACGTGACTCGCCCACCGTAGCCTCCCGATTTTCGCGGTATGGACGATGGTTGGTTCTCTCAGCAGCTGATGTAGCTCATGGTTCATTCGCCTTCTCCAAGTCCCGTCTTCCATCTGCACTCCGCCGTAGATGGTACGCAACACCTTCCGTTCGAAAACTCCAAGGGTGCGTTGGTCCTCTGCACTAGGGTCCATGTTTCGTGCCCATAGAGGACGACCGGTCTAATCAGCGTTTTGTATATGGTTAACTTCGTGTTACGGCGAACTTTATTCGATCGTAGAGTTCTGCGGAGTCCAAAGTAAGAACGATTTCCTGTCACAATGCGCCTCTGAATTTCTCTGCTGGTGTCGTTGTCGGCGGTCACCAGTGAGCCCAAGTACACGAATTCTTCAACCGCCTCGATTTCATCACCGTCGATATAAATCCGGGGTGGCGGGCGTGGTGATTCCTCCCTGAAGCCCTTTGCCATCATGTACTTTGTCTTTGACACATTAATGACTAATGACTAATTTTTTTTTTTTTTTTTTTTTTGTTTATAGAGACTTTACCCTGAAGGGGCATTCGTCTCTAACCACTAATGACTAATCCGATTCACTCTTTAGTCGGATGTACGTTTCCGCCATCTTCTCAAATTTACGAGCAATAATATCAATATCATCAGCGAAACCAAGCAGCTGAACGGACTTCATGAAAATCGTACCACTCGTGTTAATCCCCGCTCTCCTTATTACACCCTCTAACGCAATGTTGAACAGCAAGCACGAAAGACCATCACCTTGCCGTAACCCTCTGCGAGATTCTAAGGGAGTCGAGAGTGTCCCTGATACTCGAACTACGCACATCACTTGATCCATCGTCGCCTTATTTTATCGTATCAGTTTTTCCGGGAATCCGTATTCGTGCATTATCTGCCATAGCTGTTCTCGATCGATTGTATCATACGCCGATTTGAAATCGATGGGCACGTTGTATTCGCGGCATTTCTGCAACACCTGGCGGATGGCGAACATCTGGTCCGTTGTAGCGTGTTCGTTCACCCATGAATCCAGTCTGATATTGCCCCACGAACTCTCTTGCAAACGGTGATAGACGGCGTCATAAAATTTGAGAGAGTACCTTGTAGGCAGCGCTCAGTAGTGTGATCGCGCGATAGTTCCCGCAATCCAACTTACACCCCTTTTTGTAGATGGGACACACGATACCTTCCATCCACTCCTCCGGTAATACTTCCTCCTCCCAAATCTTGGTAATGACCCAGTGTAGTGCTCTCACCAGTGCTTCTCCACCGTATTTTAGAAGCTCGCTTGGTAGTTGATCTGCTCCAGCGGCTTTGTTGTTTTTCAACCGGCCAACCTCCTCCTCAATCTCTTGGAGGTCAGGGCCGGAAGTCTTTCGTCCTGTGCACATACCCTTAGATCTGTTACCACGCCACCTTCGGTACTTTCAACGTCGCCATTGAGGTGCTCATCGTAATGCTGCCGCCACCTCTCCACCACCTCACGCTCGCTCGTGAGAATATTCCCGTGAAACGTCCGTGAACGTCTATCTAGGGACCTACAATTACCCAACGGAAATGATTCACTCCAGGCGGTGAAGGTGGAATTTTATCCATTTCAATGCAGGAGATAACCGCGTAGCATCCTGATTTCAAAACCCAAGAATTTAAAATCATCTTCTCTTCATTCATTCATCTCTTCTACAAAAGGCAAGGAACGGCAGTTCTTTTCCTCTGAACAAAAGGCGCGAAGCGGTCGAAGTAGGTGCGGACTCGGGGTGACGCAGCGACTTTCCTGAGACATCCATGAAGGTTTAGACTCATTTAATTTAAAATGGCTTCATTTTTTCATTCACTCTGGATCAAGATCGGCTTCACAGTGCATGGTAGCGGAATGTCTCTCTGCAAAATGATAATTGTCTATTTAGATGAAACAGGATGATGGTGGTGCCAGAAAACTACATTGTCATTTAATGTAATTAGTGACACGATTCTGTGCCGGTTAGCGCGTGCTTTAGATTTAGACATGCGATTGCAAAATGGGAGAGATCATAATCAAATCAAGGTCAATTTGTTCAGAACTGCTAGTCAGTTGATGATGATGACTAAATAGAAAACAAATAAACCACTGACTGTGCCCAACAAAATGCTTGTTTTCAGTTTAAGTCATTGATGGTATCCCATTAGACTGGCCCAAATACAAAAATGTCGGAAAATTCCACGGGGCACCATCTAGAATCGTGCCTTTAGATAAGAAGAGCAATCTGTGAAAATTTCAGCTCAATCGGTTTAAAACTGAGCTGGCGCAAATGAGTTGAAGGTTTGTATGGGATCTTCAGTCCAAATATATCTGGAATTGGATGACCGCCAGTCTCTTATTCAGCACGCAGGTTTGAAGAGTCATAATTGACAAAATGTGAGTTGATACCCTAAGGAACAACTTTGTAGAAAACCATATCATGATAAAACTTAATTTAGTTGCGGTTTCAGCTAACGAAAGCAGGAAACCGTTTACTCTCGGTTGTTAAATACATCCAGCACGTGTTTGCAGTTCAAAACTTGCGCGCTTCATCATAGGCGGCTATGTTGTCCTTCAATTCATATGCTCACGCACGTGGGCGGTTATCGAGACAAAGAAGAATTACATAGCTGCCTATGATGTAGCGCGCATGTATCGAATGGCGAAAACGTGCTGAATGTAACAACCGAGAGTAAACGGGGGCAGATGTCCTCATCCTGCGTTCGTTAGCTGAGACCGCAACTAAATTGAGTTTTATCATGATATGGTCTTCTACAAAGTTGTTCCTTAGGGTATCGACAACTGTTTTTTCAATTATGAGCCAAATCAAACTCTCTAAACCTGCGTGCTGAAGTCTTTCGAAGGTCATCCAATTTCCCATATACTTGAACTGAAGATCCTATACAAACCTTCAACTCATTTGTGCCAGCTCAGTTTTAAACGGATTGAGCTGAAATTTTCACAGATTGCTCTTCTCATCTAAAGGCACGATTCTAGAGGGTGCCCCGTGAATTTTGCCAACTTTTGTTCCTCACCATACAAATGTGGGCCGGTCTAGTATCCCATATGTATGCTGTGATTCCGGTTCGTTATTCCGTTATACCGAAATTCCAAGATTCAGTAAGAACGAGATGCAGTGGGAATGGGTAACGACTAAAGAAAGCTGGGACAATGGCCCTCATAATCGATATATCATCACTAATTAGGGATAGAGCGATCAACACAACGCTGGAAAACGGTCATTTCCGAGGAAGAGCTCCACCAGGTCTTGGAAAAGGTTTCTGATCTGTGGTGATTTGGAAAGTCGGTTTTCAGATTTTGTTTTCATCCACGCAGAGAAATGCGGCTAAAGACAAGCAAACTTTCGTTCAATAACATTAGCATGCATCTCTAATTTTGGATAAAAAAGAGTTAATTAAACTTAATTCCACTTAGTAGAATTTAACTAGAATTTGGCGTTAACGGTTTTTTAACCCTCGTCGTGCATTATAGGGTCATTATGACCCCAAAACGTGCACTACGTCAGCGAGGTGAGCGTCAGCTAATGCACGAAGAAGGTTAAATTTTAAAAACAGCCTTGAGTGTAGTAAAATTAACGTTTAAAAAAAATAAGAGGGGACAGTGGGTACAAAGTTTAAAAGTAACAATGACCTCCAACAAAGCGACAAAAGCATACGCTTGGCAATGATAATGAAAGACAGTTAATTTGTCCGCACGTTCCCCGGTGTTCTCTCGTTAACAGTGAGTGTTTTCGGAACACGTGTTCCGTCGCTCTGTCTGTCTTCTCCGTCCGATCCTTGCAACGGACGGGGACGGACGAGGCCAAATGTGACAATGACAACGAACGGTGCCCTGACGGTAGCTGATATACCTACCTATTGCTCACACGCAAATTTTTAAGGCTAAACACGCCCCTACTGTCACGAAGGTATTGTAATTTGGTCTCACGGACGACGACGTCGTCGTCGGAATCGGAGAACCAGGACAGATCCAAGCTCTTGACAAACGTATAATTTGCCTGGGCTTCTCCCCTGTCGTGTTGTTTGCAAGAGATGTTGCTGCTGGTGTCGCCGGCCGCTGATGCGGTCGGTGCATGCAAACATTCACCCACAGCAGCACAGGTCCTCCTGAAGCCAAGCCGAGCGAAAGTCAACCAACAAAACCACATACCATTTTATAATCTACGTTTGGAGATCTCACCTCCGGTTGTGGACAATTTTGCCCAAACCCCGACGCACGGGGTCATTTATAATAACTTTTGGTTTTGGTGCGGGTACGATGCGTTGTGGTGTGGTGACCAACAAATGTGATAATCATGCATCATCGTTGACTGTTTTTGGCCTTCCCGCGCTTCAGCATCAACGAATGGGTCCTCCGCAAGTGCTTCTTGTTTTCATCTAGAAGACTGCCTGTCGGCATCGCTTTTTCTCGTCGTGTTTTAGCGCGGGTAACCACGGACAACGGGTAAAAACATGTGTCCACCCAAGTAGCCATATTTTTCTTTTTGCGAATTTATTCAATTTTTTTTTTTGTCACGAGCGCATCGGTGCATTTTTTTTTAACGACGATTATGTGAATTATGATGTCGGTGGTTTGAAAATAACGATGATGACGCACATGTCTTGGAAGCTGAAAAAAATTAGACTGTTAGTTACTTGCCGCGAGCTTGTTGTCATATATGTTAGCCGAAGTAACACACATGTTCCGGGTATTTTTTTCACAAATCATCCTTAAAGGTGAGTGATACAAGTAGACCTCAACGACATTGGGTTTTAAAATTTTGTAAAATTTAGTAATGTTTTGATTTTATTCGAAAGAGCACCTTTTTCTGAGCCACCATGGTTTTTTCAGATTTTTAAAACTTTATTTTGATACCTAAAACCAATTTCAAAGGTATTTTTTTAAATCACTATTAAACAGCTGGGAAACTGCTTGACAGCTCCGCCCAGTACAAAATGCGACGAGGGGTGATTCGACAAATCGCTCTCATACAAACTTCAACTTGATTTTTAGATAGGTTTCCGGTCACCAAAATTCATGAAAATTTCGATTTTGGCTCAGATTGGCATACAGATTCAGAATATGGAATTACCTCAACACAGTTATGTAGAAATGATAAAACCACTTGTTGCTTCTTGGAGCTCAGGCTTAAAAGTGACATTGATTGAGTTCTAATATCATAGGTGCCTACTCTGATTTATACATCTTTCTTAGCCTACTACATCCTCCTTATATTTATTTTAAATATATTTGTGTTAGTGTATTAACATTTAAAAAATAATAATTTAGCAATCAATTTTATTAATATTATAATCCTTCAAGTAACCAGGTACGCATCGTTCTCGTTTTGATTTCTTGATCGGTCCACTGGAGTTCTCTCGGGTGTCTTCATTACACTGTTCAGGAACACTGGAAGCTTCGTACTGGTTTGGATCAAAAATGTCTCCCGTTACAGCTGATTCGGAATTCTGGAACGGACTGCTTGACATGATTCGTTTAGCATGGTTAACATGTCTGTCACTTTCTACTCCAGTTTTAAGATCTTTACACGTAAGCCTCGTTCCAGTTCTTTGTAAAACAACATGAGGCTGCGGATTAAAATTAGTAGTTAGTTTATTTTTCTTCAACTGATTCTTCACTAGAACCGTATCGCCAATGTCAATTTCTGAATATTTAGCTTTTCTTTTTAAATCACCATATTGTTTCCCTTTTTCCTTCTTCATTTGATCACGGAATAATTCTACCTGTGATAAAAATCTCGTGAGAAATTACATAAGGCTGATACAAATTTAATTTTGACTTTTTGTCTCCCCCCCTTTCAAAAATTTTTGGCTGGAATTCGCATTTTGAGGGGGCAGACAAAAAATATTTATCAAAATATCGGGTCTCGCTAAAAACTCTTTAACAAATCCGATGAGTTTTTAATATTTTTTAAATTAAATGCTTTATTATTTTTATCCCCCCCCTCGACCAGTCAAAGAGTGGTGGGACAAAAAGTGAAATAAATATTTGTAACGGCCTAAGAGAAAAAAAAATAAAAAATATGATTTTCAAATGGTTACCTCAATTTTACCACTATTTAGCAAACTCGACGTTTCAGGCAGCTTGTCTCTTAATGTCCTTCCAAACATAAGGACAGCTGGCGGTATACCAGTAATATAATGAGGAGTATTCCGGTAGGCCAGAAGAAAACTGTATAGATCCTTTTTCCACTCTCTACCCATGGCCACGCTAATCCTGATAATTTTCAATAAAGTCCTATTTTGGCGCTCTACCAAACCATTTTGGAATGGTACGTAAGGAATTGAGTGGTTTATACGAATGCCATTGGATTTGCAGTAGTTTTGAAATTCTGCTGATTGAAATGGTGGCCCATTATCACACACTATTTCTTCCGGGAATCCATATCTTGAAAAAATAGTGCGTAATTTGAAGAGCGTCAAATTTGCCGTTGTCGATGTCATAATTTCAATCTCTGGAAACCTTGAATGATAATCTACTACCACCAGAAGATGAACTCCAATCAATACTTCCATAAAATCAATGGCAATTTTCCTCCACAGCTTGGATGGCATTTCAATACGTGTCATAGGTTCTACAGAAGGTTGTGAAACAAGCAGACATCCATGGAATTCCTTAACGAGATCTTCTACCATGGTGCCGATACGAACCCACCAGACTTTCTCTCTTAAACGCCTCTTCATTGCGTCGATACCAAGGTGCGGTTCATGAGCCAATTGTAGGATTTTCCTCTGCAGACTTCTCGGAATAATGATTTTCTGATTTTTCAGTATTAGGTCCCCATCGGTAGATAAATCGTTTGCAATCAGTTTATATCTCGCTAATGTTTTTGGCCAACGTTTGTGCGGGTAAGGCAGCCATTTGATTAAATCCATCAAGTCCAGATCGTTTTTATAAGCTTCAATTATTTCAACAGTTGAAACGGCTACTGGAGAAGCATCTGAAGAAACCAACCTCGCTCGCTTTCCTCATCGTAGCTGTTAGGGCAAATGTTCGGATTTTGGCACATTCTGGATAAAGGATCTGCAATATTGGACTTTCCGGGTCTATAAATGACTTTGTAGTCATATGACATCAATCGAAACTTCCACCTGTCAATCCTAGCGCAAGGCTTTGAACGGTCTCCGAATATTGTTACTAATGGCTTATGATCAGTTATGAGCCAGAAAAACTTTCCATATAAATAGAAATGAAATTTCCCATACCAATGCTAGAGCTTCGCGTTCTGTTTGGGCGTATCGTTTCTCTACATCCGAGAGCGTTTTTGAAGCATAACTGATTTTATTGTATTCTCCTGATTTGGCTTTTTGAAATAAGACTGCACCTAATCCAACTGGACTGGCATCAGCAACTACGAATGTCTCCAAATCAGGGTCAAAATGAGCCAAGGTCTCTTCCTTCAGTAAACTATTTTTCAATAGTTCAAACGCTTTTTGATGTGTTATTGTCCAATTGAAGGTTGTGCCTTTCTTCGTCAGAGTTACTAACGGATTGGCAATGGTTGACATATTCGGAATGTGACGGCTTACAAAGGTTACCAAGCCTAGAAAGCTACGAACTTCTTCGGCGGACTGCGGTAGACGAAAATCTTTGATTGCTTGTAACTTATCTTGTGAAAGATTGTTGAACAGGTGGAACACTTTTGTCAAATTTTTATCGTTGCGCACATATCTAGATTTTTAAGTATTTATTTCAAGTCGTATTTCAGTGATAATCATAAAGTAGGCATAACATTACTCACCTTTAATTGCAGGTAAGGTATCATCCGATAGTGATCTGAGGAATTTTACCACACCAAGTTTTTCTGCAGTGTCACCCAACAGCAAAGAACATTTACCATCTTTGATAACGTAACATGTTGTGTGGCAGGACTGGTCTTCAATTTCAATTGTTACATCAACTTCTCCGAGTACAACTAGAGGTTTTTCCGAACCATATGCTCGAAAAATCTAGTCGCTTCCTCTGCGAGCACCGAATGCTTCGAACCCAACTTGCTTCATAGTCTTCCAGTCAGTCTCACTCAGTACGTCCTCGTCAGCCCCCGTGTCAATGGTGAACCTGAGACTGACACCTCCTACCTTTGCTTGTACAGACCGCTTGCCATTCAGATGGAAAAGTTCCCGAATTTCTACGCCTCTACGAGTTTAGTAACGTCTTCGACTCCACGAATAAATTTTGGCCGCCTATCAAACCGAGAGTTTCCGTCAAACCGTCCAGCATCTTGCCTCATCGATTTCTTGAATCTGGGTTGTTGATTTTTGAATTTGTTGAAACGATCACAACACCGAGCAAAGTGTCCCTTTGACTTGCATTTGTTGCAACGCGATAGACGGGCTGGACATCCTGGATCTTTAGAAAGATGATTACCGAGGCACCTGAAGCAAGTTCGATTTGGTTTATCTGCAGGTTTATCGACACTCTGCATTGTGTTCAAATCGCCGATCCCGATGGATTTGCCTCGAAACTCTTGTACCTAATTTTAATCAATTATATAAACTTTATATACAACAATTTCTAGGGATAATGCAGTCCAACATTACCTGAGATTTTACAGACTCGTGCGTTCGACCAATTTTTAACATATCATCAAGACAAACATCAGCCTCGAGATATTTTGCTCGCAATTTATCGTCATTTTGTGTTGCTACAACACTCTGGTCCATCAACATTTGATCAAGTTGGTCATCGAAGTTGTAAAGCGCAGCCTGGGACCTCAGCCGAATAACAAATTGATCTAGTTTCTCATTGGGGTTAAACATCATTTGTCTGAACTTGAATCTCTCATACCGCAAAGACATACGAGGCGCGTAATAGTTGTCAAGAGCATTCATTGCGATCCGGTACGGGTTGTCCATTATATTGCTTACTGTGGTAGGTACATTCTGAGCAATCTTACGAACGTCCGGTCCCCCAAAACACATTAGAGCCTTGTACATTTCATCATGATCTGTTACGTTTTTTAACGCAAGATATGCACGAAACTGACATTTCCACAGATCCCAACGTGAGCTTGTTGGACCAACATCATTCTCAACAAACGGAATGATTATAAAATTAAACTAAAAATTTATGGTTTGAATTATCATTACAGGTACAAATCATAATATAGTTTCTAATTTGACAGTTGATTTTTTTTCTTGATTTGAATCCGCTAGTCATTCCTGTACCGTTGCATAGCAACGGTCTATGGTAACGTCAACAACTTCGTGCTGAAAAATTGGGACGGACTAGAAATAAATCTCTGCATCCTCACTAACAAATTGGTCTGGAACCGTTGTTCCCTACAATCTTAACATTTTTGGGCAGGCTATAAATAATGTCTCTTTGTCCACCTGAACAGACTAGATGTCCTAGAATCCCTGTGTATCAGGATTTTTCCAGAACAGACTAGAATTTATCTCTTTGTTCATGGTCCTTACACAGACAGACTAGAACAAAAATTCTCTATGACTGAGATTTCCCCTGGCCAGACAGGAACAGACCTTCCCTTTGGCACAAGTCGGTTTAAGACGAAACGATTCAATTCATTCAGTTAAAAAAATCACTGTCAAATTTTCACCAAAAAAAAAAATAGAATTTTGTATAATTACCGATGCCATTCTGCTACACCGTTTAGCGCTGACTTTCAGTTGGTTCTCGTCCGTATTCACTTCCGAGTGCTGTCGCCGCTGAGCTGCTGCTGCTGCAGTGTTTCCCTCAGTTAGAAGCCAAACCTCCATACTGCAAGTCACTGCTACTGAATGCTTCGGCCGGTAGCCAACTCCTTTCTATTCCTTCCTTATGAAATCGGTGCCCTTGAATACTCCGGCCGGTGGCTAAACTTCTACTCACGATGATATCGTTGCTGCTGAATCCTTCCGCCGAATGCTGAACGTCCTTCACCTTCGTCGCCAGTGTAGAAATGATAAAACCACTTGTTGCTTCTTGGAGCTCAGGCTTAAAAGTGACATTTATTGATTTCTAATATCATAGGTGCCTACTTTGATTTATACATCTTTATTAGCCTACTACACGTTAAAGAAGCCAATTCAGCGTCTTATGTGAAAATCTCTTTTTGTTTACATATGTTTCATACGGTGTTTGGTAAAGTTAGGCTTGAAATGTGGTCACAAACTAGTTATCAAAACATAGAATATCTGCGTGTTGAAAAATAGATAAATAGAAATGGGCAAATGCGAAAAAAATCCAGGTGGTTCTGGCGGGTTTTGAACCCACGACTCCCCAATACGCTAGGCAGGGTGCGTTAATCACCTGCACCTTAGAACAGGTAACGATTCTGCGGAGTACAAAGCCAACCTGAATTAGGTATAGGGGTAGGCGGGGCATAATGAGCAACTTAAACATGTTGCCACCAAATCCAGTAAAATAGGTGCAACCAATATGTAATTTTAACGTTCAATCTTCATTTGAACCTTAGACTGACAAAAGCTAATCGTTGAAATTCCGAAAAAAGTTATAAATATTGTAAAATTTTATGTTTTTTAAAAACGTATACATCGCGAGTTGCGTTTTGGGGGTGAGGCATAATGAGCACCCTAGGTGGGGTAGGATGATCAATACCAGTTTTGCACACAATCAAATGCTGATTGACTATTCCTGTTAATGATAAAGCATACCGTCAACAATCAATGAGAATTTGAAGGGATTACGCGGTTTAATTTGTAGGGAACTTTGGGGTTCCAAGGAGTCTTCTATTGAGGAATTTTTAACCGGTGATAATACATAGATAATGAAATTTTCAAGCTAATAAATTGAAAGTTTCAGACAAAACCTTTCTATATGCATCAAAACACCATTTTCCATTTTCATTATTTTTTCACCAGTTGCTCATTTCGCCTCACCCTACTACCAACTCTTTGAAGCATATTTTTTCAACAAAATAGTTATACAAATAGTTGAAAAGTGCTACAAATACATTTCATTGACCTAGGGAGTATCAAGAAAAGCGATAGATGCTAAGTTGTGATTTCGATTCCCAAAACAAGGTGCACTGCAAATTTTATTTGCTGGTATTCAGCAAATTTTGCTGATTTTTTTTGTGCTGATTTCATTCAGCAATACGAATTTACTGAGTATCAGCAATTATTTATCAGCTTGCTGAACCATCCAGCAATTTTGACAGTTGATCAGCAACGTTGTGCTGATACTCAGCAAAAATTTTGCTGAAATTCAGCAATTTATTTTGCTGATTTTTTTTGTGCTGAAAGCATTTCCCAAAATTTGGTGTGTGCTCATTATGCCCCGCCTACCCCTATGAGTTATTTGGAATTTGTTTTTTGATCATACTGAATTTTTGGCTAAGTACATGGCATGGTATAAAAAATCTTCGTTCATGTGTGGTCACACATAAGGGTTCGTTCAAATATTACGTAACGCTAAGGGGGGAGGGAGGGGGTCTAGCATCGTGTTACGCTTCATACAAAATTTCAAAATTTTCCATACAAAAGTTGTTACGTGGGGGAGGGAGGGGGTCTAAAATTGTCAAATTTTGCGTTACGTAATATTTGAATGAACCCTAATTTTCATTAGGTCTATCGATTTTTTTTGTATTAATTGCGTGAAAAACAAGTATTTGCGTATGTATGTAGATTCTGGAATCCATAAATGTTTGCATCTAAAATGTGGAGAGTTTTTGCAGTTTATCCCAACAACGTTAATCAGTTCCAAAATGCCGCCACCGTCAAACCGCGTGCGAAACCTAATTGATCTATTATGAATCTAATTAAAGTCACACCATAAAATGTGCCTTTGGCTTCAAATGCCGCGGTCCGGCGGATCGCCAATCCAAACGGAACGCCAATGATTGAGTCTACCACAGCGGGAGATCACGCGATAATCTCCGAAATTCGAAATTTATTCAAGCTAAGGAGAATCAGACGAAACGCCACTACCGGCAGCACAGCACAGCACCGGCCGACAGCTGTCAAACCTCGATGCCATGACAACGCAACGACGCCATTGTCGTCGTGATCCGATCCGAATCCCGTTGCGAGAATATGGCGAAAACTGCAATAATTGCTAAATAAATGTGAACCACATTATGTCAGCGTTCGGATCGCAGGGCAATAAATAAACAAAGTCCAAATCAAGAAAGGCCAAATATGATGAATAAACTAAATTTTCAATCGAAATAAAACGGCGGTGATGCGAACGCGCAAAGCGGCCGGACGGGGGGTCCCCCAAAGCGAACTGATGAATAATTCAGAAGGACGCGGGCAACTCGAACCGGATTTTGGGCACCCAAATGTTGGTGCTCTCTTCTTCCGTTATCTCTCTATCGCGCAGAAATACCCAAACTCGGACGCGGACCGATACCGTTTTTTGGCGCATATGCATGAATGATTGTTGCCCTTGCGAAGATCTTCGTGGAGGTCCCGAAAAAGGCAATCGTGATTGGTTGCGCGATACCATCTTTGTTATGACCCTTTCAACCATTGATTGAATGGACTGGTGCACTCACATCTAGCTTGACAATCGAATGATCTTCATCTTCAGCATCATTTTTTGCCAAAACAGTCGTTGAACTTTTTGCATTATATCTCGATCAGTACAGTCAGTGTTGCCAGAACCTCATGTCATTCATCTTTTCTTCTTTTCTCTCTTTCAGACCAAATCGTTCAACGAGGCGAACAAGAAGGTAACCTTTTGGTTCGCCACCGGTGGAGCCGGGTTCTGCATAAGCCGGGCGCTGGCGCTCAGAATGCTGCCGATTGCGAGCAGCGGCAAGTTTGTGGCCATAGGCGATAAGATTCGCTTTCCGGATGACGTGACGATGGGATTCATCATCGGTAAGTTTGGGGAAACACTGCGCAGTGTGAAATAGTCTCCGGAAGCTTTGCCAGGGCTTCTCCGGAAGCTTTGCTAGAGCTTCTCCGGAAGCGTTGCCAGAGCATCCCCTGATGGTTTAACATTAATCACAAATATAACGTTTACATCAAGTTAACAACAATCCCATTTCTCTTCTCACGTCAATTTCAGAACACATCCTCAATGTTCCTTTGACCGTGGTGGACGCGTTCCACTCGCACCTCGAACCAATGGAGTTCATCCGGCCGGAAACGTTCCACGATCAGGTAAACCTGAAACACATTTCCATTCCCCATTGTACTAAAATTCTAACAACCCAATTTCTCCACCTTCGCAGGTTTCGTTCAGCTATGCCCGAATGAAGAACGAATGGAACGTGGTCAAGGTGGACGGGTTCGACCTCAAGACGGACCCCAAGCGGATCTACTCGCTGCACTGCTATCTGTATCCGTTCTTCAGTATATGTCCCAAAACGATCAAGCGAAGATGATGACTACTGAGCACCTTGGTAGTTTCCATACTAAGCCACAGCTAATGAGCGCCAAACCAAATCGACGACAACGACGTGAGAGATGAAAACTCTGTAAAAATGAATATGTGAATGATTGACAACAATCCGTTGGTCTTCCACTGCGGAAAATCCGGAAACATCGGAAGCAAACTACAACACTGTCTGTGATTGAACCTATTGAATTTTGCTTTGTAATAAAAATGTGCTAGCCGTTAGAAACAGTCAACAGTATGATATCGTGAGCTTAATCGTAAAATTGCAGCTAGAAGAATCGAATAGGTTTTAGGAAAACAATCGTATAAAGCAGGTGAAGAAATGCGGGCCTACCTAGGAGGAGCCCATCTAGTCCCTTAAAAGTGCAGCTGTATGAGGATTTGTTCGTAACGAAAAAAAAAGAATTCTTCCTATCTCAATAGCTGAACGTTATAAACTTATGTCAATATATGTAACGTACTAAACACAATGTGCTCTAAATTGTGCAACAAAAAAGGCAATAATGTATAGCTCTTCCGTTAGACGAATCAGTTTTAGTGTGTAAATATGTGCAAGATGACGAACAAGTGTAATTTTAGAATTACTGAAAAGATGAAAATAGTTGTTTTTATCAAGTTAGGTGTACGTAGAAATTTGACTATTGTTTTAAGAAATAATAAAGCGAAATTGTGTTAATAAATCTTAAATCAGAAAAAAAATATATCAGTTTATTTTTCCAGAAAGTCTCAGGGGCGTCTTAGGGGATTTATCCGGGGATTCCAGAAGGTCTCCGAAGCGTTTTAGGGACCTCAGAAGTGTTTCAGGGAATCTCAGTGGGTACCTGTAGATTCCAAGAGACGTTTCAAGCAGTATCAGGGGATTTCAGGAATTTCATGGTGTTTCAGGGAATTCCAAGGAGCTTCAGTGGACATCAGGAGCTCTCAGGGCACTTCAGGGGATCCGAGGGGGTTTCAGGGAGATTCTAGGGGCATTTCAAGGAGTACCTGTAAGTCTTACAAGCGTTTTTGGGCACCCTGGAGGTTTCAGAGCCATTTCAGGGTGTTCAGGGGACTTCAGAGGGGTTACAGGGCTTTCAGCAGCATTAGAGATTAAAGGGCTTCCTGGGGGTTTCAGGGGCGCTTCAGGAGCTTCAGAGGCGAGCAAAGGGAGCTCAGGGGCGTTTCAGAGTGTCCTCGGGGATTACCGGGGGATACCTAGCTGGAGGATTGAGGAATGCTTTAGAGAGACTCGGGAAGAATCTGATTCAGGTATCAGAAGGCCAGCTCTAGAGGCATGTTAGGGGCCGTGCACAAATCAAGTCACGCTTTTAGGGGAATAAGGGGGTTTTGTAGAACGGGACGACCCATACAAAAAATATTGAAGTCCAATACAAAAAGTGTAACGTAGGGGGTAGTGGGGTTGATAAATGTCGATTTTTACGTGACATAATTTGTGTATCACCCTTTATTTTTCTTTTGGGACATTTGTGCCATCACTATAATAAAAGCCTATTTCATATCCAGTTACATACATATCAAATGATACGATGTTCCATAATCGGATTCACAGCTATCACATACAAATGAATCAGCTTACTGAATATTCGCCATGTGATAGCTGAGTCAGCAGTGGCCAGCCATTGCTTTGACCAGCATGCTGCAATTCAATTTTGACAGATTTGTAAGATACTTTGCCACCTTTGGGGATGGCTCAGTACAATACAGTTTTGTTTAACGACATGACTCCAAATTATTCCAATATTGTTTCTGCTGAGTGGCAACCCTGGTGTGAATCTGAAGCTTTACCCTACACTTCGATATCGGAATAGCTGGCTCAGGGCCAATGAAGTCATGTGATGCTTCAGTGCGAGCTAACTCATCAACCAATTCATTTCCAGCGATGGAAGAATGGCCAGATACCCATACAAGGTAAATAGCTCCTTGATTTGAGTTCTACAAGCGATAGCTAATTTCAACCTAGAGTTGGCGGAAGCAAGTGCTTTAATAGCAGCCTGGCTATCTGAACGATCTGAACAGAAGTAGGTATATAACTTTGCCCATTACGTGTTGCCGAAGTACTGATTGCACTCCGGACATAAGAAGAGCAAAGATTTCGGCCTGAAAAACGGTGCAGTGTCTACCCAGTGAGTTAGAATGATGTAGCGTTAGCTCACGAGAGTAAACACCAGCACCAGCTCGACCTTCGAGAATGGAGCCATCAGTGTAACATACGATGTCGTTTGATATATTTCTCTCCAGATAACCAGATGTTCACTCTTTCCGGGAAGGGAATTTCGTGGAAAATGTCCTGTATGGAAAAATTTCAAGCAATTGTAAGATCACTTGGGGCAAGGACAACTTTGTCCCAATTCACTAAAAGTGGAAACAACGAGGTGTGAGTTGAACTGCGGTTCACAGGAGTTTCCTCTAGTAAACCGAGTACCCATAGGCTGTAAGTGCCAGAAAGTGCTTCTTGTTTAAGATGAATGTGTATTGGGGCAACGTCGTCAATGAGCACATTCTTTGGAGATGGCCTAATTTTGATAGGATTGTTCTTACTTCGCTTTTTTTGCCACCACACAAGACATCCATATGCCAATATTGGCCAAACAACAGTTCAGTTGTGTAAATCCATTTGAAATACTTGGGTTATAGACCCAAGCAGAGCCGTAGCGTGCGGTTGGCCAGGTTAGCCCCCGCCTAAGGCTAAAATCTGAGAGCTAGAATGAAACAGGATGCTACTACTGTTTTCAAGAATGCTGAGATTTCGTTATTCAGTATCTAAGGTTGTATCATGCGTTTTTAACGTTCTTCCGTGTTCACAAAAAAGAATTATCTACATTATATTGAATATTTACCATGGCGTTACCTGGAAATTTATCTACTATTTTATTTTGAGATACTTTTTTAGTTTTTTAATAAGCAAAGCCAAATAAATATGCTTTTCAAATTCTAGTGAAAGATTCTTTCTGAAAATGTCTGAACATTCTTACTTTCGAGGATTTTTTTCGCTTTCATTGAAATATTTTACAGAATTGCCAAAAAGTTCATATTCAGACAATGCTCTTTCAGTTCATACAATTGTTATTACCTGTAAATATTTCTTCAGGCTTAAGCTCTAGTAAATATGGCAGAAACCATTCAAGTCGTATTTACCCAGGAAAAAAAACTTAGTGTGTTTTTTTTTTAATTTCCTCAAAACAATATTCCAGAAATCCCATTTAAAATTTCAACAGAGGTGTTTCTTCGGAATTTCGTGCTGTGTTTCTTTCAGAATCTCTTTCAGAAATTTCTTCAGGGATTTCTTCGAAATAATCTAAAAGAATTCTTACAGAATCTCCTTCAGGGATTTTAAAAAAAATCAAAAATTTTCAGGAGATTTCTTTCAAAATTTCTCGAAAGATTTCTTTAGAAATTCCTTTAGGGAGGCTTTCAGGAAGTTATCTAGGAATTTATTCAGAAATCAGATAAAAAATCCACCCAATATTCCTCCAAGAACTTTATTAGATAATCTACCATAGTTTCCTTAAGAAATTTCTGGAGATACTTTTTTTAATCTTTCAGGGATAAATTTGGAAATTTTCTTCAAGGATACCTTTAGAAATTCCTCGATAGGATCCTTCAAAAATTGTTGTAGCGGTTTATGCTTCTATTTTTCAATACTCGAGTAACACACATGTTTTATATGCGCGTTTGTTTATTTTGTATGACCACTTTTACAACTATTGTTCATGACAGACCCAGTGAAAAGAATAGGCTACGTTCAAATTAGGTCATCTCCATCGTGGGGAGGTTAACGTCGTCACACTCCCCCACCCGTGAGCCGCTACCATCCTTTTGGTTGGGGTCACCATCCTTCATGACGTCGAGCAACGCCAGATTAGCCACCGACCTGCGATCGACTCCGCTACTCGTCCGCACCCATGCTTGCCGCACACGTCCATCAGCTCCTACAAGCACTCTTTCAATTCGACCCCTGGTCCACTGACTTCTCACTGAGCTATCCACTACTAACACCAAATCTCCCTCCTTGAAGTCCTTCACGTTATCGAACCATTTGCAGCGTCTCGCAATCACCGGAAGGTATTCCTTGATCCATCGCCTCCAAAATTCATCAGCCAGATGTTTCGCCAAGTTCCAACTACTCCTCAAGGTCATTCGGTAATCTGTTGGTAGAACTGCCAATTGTTTTACACCCGACGAACTTCCCAGCAGAAAGTGGTTTGGCGTTAACGCCTCCTGGTCTGCTGAGTCCAGCGGGATGTACGTCAATGGTCGTGTGTTGATCATTCCTTCCGCCTCGATGATTACCGTTTCCAGTGTTTCGTCGTCAGGTTTACGAGACTCGTCCAAAGTCGATTTGATTGCTTCCTTCACCGACCGGACCATTCGTTCCCAAACCCCTCCCATATGGGGGGTTCCAGGCGGGTTGAATGACCAGCGGGTATTCGAATTGGTGAAGATCGATGCTAGTCTCTGATTACGCTCCTCTATCTCCTTCTTCAACTGATTGTTGGCTCCGTGGAAATTGGTTCCATTATCAGTAAAAAACTCAACAGGTGAACCACGACGGGAAACGAAGCGACGTATTGCTTGAATGCACGATTCCGTTGACATGCTGTGTACGACCTCCATGTGAACTGCCCGGATGCTCAGACACGTAAAAAGGGCAATCCACCGCTTGGCATTGCTGCGCCCTATTTTCACCAAAACGGGCCCGGAATAGTCCAGGCCAACGAACGTAAACGGCCGCACGAATGGCGTAAGCCTAGCCTTTGGTAGTGGAGCCATTGGAGGTATCCGTGGAACAGCTTTGCGCAAACGGCAGAACATACAGTCCCGCGTAACTTTCCCCACACACGCTCGCATCTTCGGAATATGAAACAGCTGCCTCATCTCGTTTACAACCGTCTCTCTGTTCGCATGACGGAAACAACGATGAAATTTATCAACGAGAAGCAACGTGATTGAAGATTTTTGTGGTAGAATCGTAGGGTACTTCGCTGCGTATGGAACGTGTGGTGCTGCGCCTATCCTTCCTCGCATTCGTAACACCCCAGCCTGGTCCAGGAACGGCCATAGCTTGAAAATCTTACTCGATCTGGATACTGCTGAATGACGAAACTGCATCGATTCCTCCTGTCCGCTGAGCTGCTTTATTTCTTCTCCGTAGTATTCCTGCTGCGCTTGTTTGTACAGTGTAATCTCTCCAATCGCCAACTCCTGCTGCTTCAACACACCCAATTCCAATTTTTTGCCGTGTTTCTTCAGGATAAGATTGCTGACGAAACGATGAACATACGCTGTGGTGCGGTGTAATTTTTCCCAGCTACTGAACCTTCCAACTTCAATCAGAGGTGCCGATTCCTCCACATGCACCCCAACATGGCGAATTTCTTCATTCGTGGTACATGGAACTGCTTCCTGTTTCGGCCAAGAACTTTCCGGCTCCCACAAAAACTTCGGTCCACGAAACCAGAGATTATCACTTTCGAAGTTCGGCCCCTTACCCCATTTTGTTGCCAGATCAGCGACATTCAGCTCAGTGTCGACTTTCCTCCATTCCTGAACGTTTGTCGTGGACAAAATCTCCGCCACACGGAAGCCCACAAATTGCTGATACCTGCGGTGGTCGGACCGCAACCAAGAAAGCACTGTCTGTGAGTCGGTCCACAATACACGGCGACTGACGGGAAGGTTGTGCATTGAAACGACACTGCTGAGCAACCGTGTGCCCAATACAGCAGCTTGAAGCTCCAATCGAGGGATAGACATCATTTTTAGCGGAGCTACTTTCGCTTTTCCGGCCACTAGTGCTACCTCCGGTCCTTTTTCCGACTCTACTCGGAAGTAGACTACGCATGCGTATGCTGATTTACTGGCATCCACAAAAACATGGATTTGGAGCGATGAATACGATTGATAATCCGCAGCTACAACATAGCAACGAAGTATTCGAATGGAGTTCAGTTCTGGTAGATGCGCTGTCCACCGCCACCATTGTTCGCACAATCCAGTACTAACAGGTTCGTCCCACTGTACTCCGGATGCCCAGATATCTTGCATTAAAATCTTTCCATGGATGATGAAGTAGCTGATCAACCCTAGTGGGTCGAACAAACTCATAACTACGCGTAGCACTTCTCGTTTGGACGGCGTGTGGGATCGATCCAGTATATAGCTAAGGTCGGCGCGTATTACAAAGCTATATGTGAGGTCATCTCCAGTCGGAATCCATTTCATCCCCAAAACACTTTCCATGTTGTCTTCTTTCTCTGGGCTGATTTTCTTCTCAGTTTCGTTTGATACTGCTCCAACTGTCCCTGCGACTTCCGGAACATTAGAAAGAAAATTCCGGATTTCAAATCCGCCCGCAGCGTGTATCCTCCGAACTTCGCCTCCGACCTTCACTGCTTCTGCTGCCGTCGGAAAACTGTCGAGATAGTCATCGACGTAGTGATATCGAATGATTGCTGCCACTGCCCTTGGAGATTCGCTCTCAAACTCTTTCGCATTTACATTTTTGACGTACTGTGCGGAGCTTGGAGAGCACGTCGCGCCAAATATGGAAACGTCCATGACGAAGACTTCAACTTTCGATTTTTCATCATTCCGCCACAGAAATCTTTGGAATTGGCGGTCTTCCCGCCTGATGAGTAGGCGATGAAACATCTCCTTGATGTCCCCTGTCAATGCGACAGCATATAGACGGAAATGGTAGAAAACTCCGATCAGCGAGGCGAGGTAATCGGGGCCTTTGAGGAGTACGGAATTGAGAGAAACTCCGTTCACTTTCGCGGCAGCGTCCCAAATGATCCGAACCTTGTTGGGTTTCCTAGGGTTCAATACTACTCCCAGCGGCAAATACCAGCTCTTCCCTGCACTGGTTTTAACGAGTTCTTCTTCGGTAGCCTGGTGTGTGTAGCCTTTCTCTTTGTACTCCTGTATTTGCTGTCGAACGCTATCGTATAGTAGAGGTTCCTTCCCTAGCCGCTTCTCCAGAGAGTGTAACCGTCTAATCGCCATCCCGTAGCTGTCCGGCATTTGGATATCGTCCCGTTTCCACAATAACCCCGTCTCGAATCGGCTGCCAACTCTACGAGTGGTGGACTGGAGTAGCTGTTGAGCCCGTTTATTCTCCTCCGATTCTAGAGGAAAGAGTGGAGGTTGTACCCCAGAATTGTCCAGCGTAATGAAATCACGGACGATCTGGTTCAAATCACTCTCCGAATTGGTCCATCCTCCAACGTGAAACCCACAGATGAATGATTCGGTGGCTGAACGAGAGCTGCCGTAGATGCTCCATCCTAAACGGCACTTGGCTGCCATTGGTTGACCCCAACCTCCTTCTCGAATTTTCAGCGGAATCGTGAGTTTCAGGTTGTCAAGACCAATGAGGAGTTTTGGTGTAACATTCTCGTAGTCGATGATCGGCAAGCCACGCAGGTGTGGATACTTTCCTGCCAGGTCTTGGTAGTGCAGCGATTGGGATGGCAACTGAAGACCTTCTACTGTACGCGCATCCATAATCTTATAATGGTTATTCGACGTCCCACTGGAGACCTCCATCTGGATGACACGGGAGTTCGCTTCTTCCCGTGTAACATTTCCCGTCCACTGTAGACTTAACGTACTTGCCGGGCCAGTGACTCCCAACTGTTCAGCTACTGCGACATCAAGAAGCGAAATCTGTGAACCTTCATCCACGAATGCAAATACATTCACACGTCGATCCTTCGCATACAGTGTTACTGGTAAAATTCGAAAAATTGGGCCATTACCACTCAGTAGCTGGGAATGACTGGTATAGACTACAAGAGGAACCGCCGGCGTGGCAGTATGTAGCAGCGTATGATGACGAAGACGACAACCTTCAACCTCGCAGCCTTTCCATGTCTTGCAAGGCCATTTACCGTGTTGGTTCAAGCAAGTCCTACAAAGCGAGTTCTGACTCACAACCTGGAGGCGGTCATCGATGTTCATTGCTTTGAAGTTGAAACAGTCTGCTATTTTATGTCCTTCCATCTTGCAGGCTGTACAGGCCTTTTTTATGGAGCGTACTAAAGCTGGCTCATTAGAGGAATTCTCCGAGTGTGTATAGACGAAACTTCGGTCCTTCGGCTTCTGTGTTCCTTTCGTTGCTTTACTAGTGGGTTGATCATCCATTACTTCATATGCTAGTTCCACCAACGTTGACATAAATGCTCCGAACGTTCCGAGGTTTACCACTGGAATGGTACTCTTATATGCTGACCACTTCAAGCGGTAATCCACTGGAAGTTTTGCAACCAGGTCATGCAGCAATGACGGATTTGCTAAGTGCGCCTGTTGCTTCGCGCTCTTCAGGTGTTCTACCAAGCTATCCACCGCCATACCGAAGTCGACAATGCTATCCAGGTCATTCGTATTCGGAGGAGCCAGCAGTCGAATCTTTTCAGTCAGTGCTCTGATCAACGTTTCTGGACGACCATACCGCATCTGCAGAGCCTTGATGACGTGGGGAACGCTTGCAGGCGAGAGTAATCTACAGCGTACCATTTCCATTGCTTGTCCTTTAAGACAACGCTGAAGCCGGATCAAGTTCTCGTCCATGGAAAATCCACAAGTAGCTGTAGTTCGCTCAAAGTTACTGATCCAGATGGGCCACTCCTCTGGGTTCCCGGAAAAGGTAGGAAGATCTTTCCCCATCACTTGACGTGCCGCTAACTGACGGCTGGTTGGACCCATCTCAACATTGGCGGCTTGTTGCTGAACGTTGCACACGGGATCGTCGTCGTCGTTATCCACCTCTGTCGCCGCCGGTCTATCCTCAAACAGGTAATCGATTTTCTTCGCTGCTGCGGAAATCGGTTTACGAATTTGATCAGTAACAATTTTACCGGCAATCCCCGGAACGTGGTTGATATCCCTTGCCGCTGACGTGGATCTTACATTTCCCGCAGTCTGCTCGCCGGATTTCTGTAACCAACTACGCACCTTGTCTTCCGAATTTGTTTTCTCACTTTCACTCACACTAGAAACATCACTGCCGCGTTGAGAGAATTGACGAACAATATTCTTTTTTGCCTCGAGTGATAAACGTTTCATCTCTAACAGTGCTTTCCGACCCTTTTCCTCCTCTTCTAGCTGCCTTTCCTGAAAGGCTCTCTCCTCGGCTAACTTTTTTGCTTCTAACGCCAACTCGCGGTCCCTATTTTGTTTCTGCAGCATTAACCTTTTATTTTTTAGTTCAAGCTCTGCCTGTAACTCCTGCTCTTTAATTTGCTCATGTTCATCTAACATCTTAAGCTCGAGCGCAAGTCTTGCTCTAGCACTGGAAGTTAAACTTACGTCATCACCTGCAGCTGACTTCTTACTTCTTCGTGAGGTTCCCTTGCTACTGACGGACGCCTTCGACGACTTCTTGGCCTCGGTTGGTACGGTTAGCCGCTTTCCACCTGCCTTCCCATCTGCCTTTCGGATGTTCTTCGTCGGAATTGGAGTTTGGTTCAGGATCCCACAGGATTCGCACTTCCAAGGCTGACCGGAAACACTTTCATCGACCTCTGCACAGCTGAAATGGTACCAGGACTCACAACCGTCGCACGCCACCATGTTCTCAATGCTATCCGGGCGGTCACACGCGACACAGTTGGACGGAGAAGCAGCAGCATCTTTATCTCCAGGAAGACTCATCTTACCTCAGGGGATTATGCGATGAAATTTTCTAAAGATTTGTTGTCACCGAAGTTCTTATAGCAGTCCCAAACACAATTGTTTTTGAGGATACGCTTTAGCTGTAATTATTCCATTATTGTAGTATACAATTGTGAAGCCTTATTCATTTATACTTACAAAATTTCAGTAACCTTTCACCAAACAAAATTCGTCCCTATAGGTTTTCTTAAATTTGGGTTATATAACTAGAATAACAAATTTTGCATGTTAGATATAAGCTGAATCATACAAACTCACTAGTAACTCACTCCACGCGTAATTATTTATTCTAGGTAGGATTTATATAATGTAGTATTCAAATTAGCACAGAATAATTAGAAAAAATAATAAAGTTGCTCCAATGCACGTGTAACTAGCTGGCTATTTGGTTTGTTGATGTTTCTGTCACTGATATCGATACAACTATTGTTCATGACAGACCCAGTGAAAAGAATAGGCTACGTTCAAATTAGGTCATCTCCATCGTGGGGAGGTTAACGTCGTCACAGTGACAGAAACATCAACAAACCAAATAGCCAGCTAGTTACACGTGCATTGGAGCAACTTTATTATTTTTTCTAATTATTCTGTGCTAATTTGAATACTACATTATATAAATCCTACCTAGAATAAATAATTACGCGTGGAGTGAGTTACTAGTGAGTTTGTATGATTCAGCTTATATCTAACATGCAAAATTTGTTATTCTAGTTATATAACCCAAATTTAAGAAAACCTATAGGGACGAATTTTGTTTGGTGAAAGGTTACTGAAATTTTGTAAGTATAAATGAATAAGGCTTCACAATTGTATACTACAATAATGGAATAATTACAGCTAAAGCGTATCCTCAAAAACAATTGTGTTTGGGACTGCTATAAGAACTTCGGTGACAACATATAGGCTTAAGTAGAACATGTGTTTTACTCAAGTACTTCTATTTTTTTTTCCAGAGTTTCTTCTAAAAAAATCTGCAATGGGTTTCTTATGAAATTTTTGAGAGTTTCCCTCAGAAATTCTTATAGAGATTCCTGCAAAAATATCTTTAAGGATTACTTACAAACCCTTCAATTGGTTTCTAAATACCTCTGCCAATTCCTTTAGAAGTCTTTGTAGGAATTTTTTTAATCTTCTATAAATGTCTTTAGAAATTCAACCAAATTTCTTTTGAAAGCCTTCATGGATTTCTTCATAAAACCTTTTTTTTAACTCCAGAGATTCCTTAACAAACTTCTCCAGGGATTCCTTCAAAAATCATACAGGTGTTCTGCAAAAATTCTTACTAGCATTCTTTTGGGCATATCTTCACGAATTACTCCAGGAACTCCTGTAAGAATTACTTTATGAATTCCATTGGAAACTCTTGCTGAAATGTCTCCTGGATTTTCAGGTTTTCCCTCAAATATTCCTTCAGAGATTCTTGCAAAATTTCATTCAGTGATTCCAGCCGGAATACTTCCAGAGATTTCAACAGAAGCTCATATAGAGATTTCTTCAGAAATTCTTCCAGGTTTCCTACATGTCCGTGGTTCGTCTAATGATTATCGAAGAGTTTCTTCGATTTCTTCAACTTCAGCAGACACCTTTGGTAATTTGTTTTTTTTTTCCGAAACACGAAAATCCAACTTTTGTAGAAATAACTACATTTTTTTTGCAATTTATCAATGTCTAACTATCGTGGGGCGCCAATATGGATGCTTGTCAAGGGCGCCATGAGGCCACGCTACGGCTCTGGACCCAAGTAAAAGGTTCGCCGGCATTGCCAGAAGGCCATACAGGCTTTCTTGATTCTGAACTCAATATGAGGTGTCCAGAAAAGCTTGGAATCAAGTCACATTGATTTCAGAATCAAAGAGACGCAAAGGTCGAACGCCATTACGGTTCCGCCTTTCCGTGAAAAGAACAATAGATGCCTTACTCCGATTAACCGAGCGACACCACCCCTCAACTACCTGAAGGGCGCTTTGCATCAGGTCGAAAACGGTGCTGATGCACATACCGACTAACAATGTCAGGTAGTCGTCGGCAAAACCATAAGTGTAACAAAAAAAACCGCTATTATTGAGTTGCTTCAATAGCGTATCTGCTACGAGATTCCACAAAAGTGGTGAAAAGACTCCCCCTTGGAGGCATCCACAAACACTCAATTTCCTAATCACCGCTTGACGCTATGTCGAGAAGAGATGTCGGTTTTTGAGCATTTGGTGAATCCAATTGGAAATTATTGGAGATATACCATGACCCCGTGCGGCTTCCAATATGGCATCGAAAGGCACGTTGTCAAAAGCACCCGGGATATCTAAGAAAACACCCAAACAAGATTGCTTTTCAGTGAATACTTTCTCAATATCGTAAACAACCTTGTGCAAAAGAGTCACAGTGGATTTTCCAGATATGCTTACCATTGGTTCACATGAAGAGGCACGTTGGCTAGATGAACATCAAGGATGTGATGATCGACAATACGTTCTATGCATATCAGAAGAAAAGTGGCCAAACTGATAGGTCTGAAACTCTTTGCTTCTTCATACCGTATTACCCCGCTAATACGACACCGACTGTTGTCGTATAACCGGGGTACACTTTTAATTCGACAAACTGGTCACCCTACACTACCATGCTCATTGAAATTTGGCAACTCTATTTTTGTTTTTGTTTTGATTTCCGGATTTGTTATGAATTATAATTTCATTAAATATTGCTGTGGCGCGAATGAAAAGCTCGTTCTTCTATCTGCTCCAGGAGATTCTATAGTTATGCTACTCTGAGCCGAAGCTAAATAATCATAACTACAAGAAAAGACAACAGATTCATCCGGAGATGTACTATCCACACATCCGGGGAAGTGTGTACTGAATAAGCATTCCAAAACTTCGTCATCAGAGGAAGTGAAATCGCCATTTGGCAAACGAAGTTCGTTCACTTGGAAATGCTTAAATTTTGCATGGATTTTGTTCAACCGACTGACATCACTCAAACTGGAAACCTGTTCCAACTCTTTCTACATTGTTTCCTGAGCTTGGCCAGATTAAAGTTCCACCAAGGGGTTCCCACTGTGGTTTTCACAGACCGTAGAGGACAAGCTTCTTCAAAAGCTTCCATTATGAGGGCCGTCAATAATGGATGGTGAGTATCCATGGAATTTGGCCGCAACCAAATCGGTGAAGAGATCCCAGTTGGTTGACCGGCGCAACTAACAATGTTTTGGCGCTATAAGCTTCAGTCATTTGCTTTCTATTGTGTAACCATTGAATTGAAGCAGTTAACGCTGAATTAAAGGGAAGCTAGTCAAAAGCAAACCATAAGTTAATACACGCCTGCAACACACCACAAAAGTTTAGGGGAGTACCAAAAGGTCTCAGGGTGTCTCAGGGGCTTTCCACAGAATCCCAATTTGGGGCTTTCAAGGGATCCAAAGGGCTTCGAGAGAGGTACCTGGATATCTCAGGAGTTTTTCAGGGGGTCTCATTTAGGTCAGGAAGTACATGTAGGTCTCAAGGGCGGTCTGAAGGGATTTCAGGAGGTCTCAGAGACGTTCCACGGGATCTCTAAGGCACTTCAGGGTGTTACAAAAGCGTTTCCGCGGGCTCAGGGGATGCCAAGAGGTCTCTGGGGCTTTTCAGGGACGTTTCAGAAACGTTTCAGGGGTCTTATAGGTAAGGGGGTCTTCGGGACGCTTCAGGGTGTCTCAGGAGCGATCCAGTGAGTTTCAGGGGTTCATGGGCGTTCGATGGAAATTCAGGGGGTATCAGGAGATCTCAGGGGTGTCCCAGGGATTCTCAAGGGCCTTTCAGTTAATACCAGGGAGTTTCACGGGGGTTCCTAAGCCATTGGGTTTCATTGAGCTTCCATGGGGCCTCAGAGGCGCTTCAGGAGGCTCAGGGGCGCGCCGAGGAATCTCAGGGTCATTTCAGAAGGTTTAAAAGCATTTCAGGAGGTCTCAGGGGCCCCTTGAAATTTCCGTAATTAATTTGAATGCCCCTGAAATTCCTTGGAACACCCTTAGAGGTAGATGTTGGATTTCTCGGCTGTGCAGTCACCAAACTCCTTGGAACGACAACGGTTTTAATTCGTCCCTACGTTTCGGCAATGTTAATTACCATCTTCAAAGGAAACTGGGGGATTTTATTGTAAATGTTAGCTCTTCATTTTTGTTTTTCATCATTGTGTAAACTTACAATCATTTGGTTCGTTCTGTGTCTGTAGTCTTTGCTAAGTGGAATGTCTGTTTGGGATTTTTTGGTAGTCAAGTCTGTACATGTGCTAAAGTTAAATTTAAATTAGTTCGTGTGGTTTCTTCAGTTTCCCCTAAAGATGGCAATAAACATTGCCGAAACGTAGGGACGAATTAAAACCGTTGTCGTTCCATGAAGTTTGGTGACTGCATAGGCAAGAAATCCAACATCTAGTACGTCCAAACAGTCGAACACTCAAACCTCCAGTTCACCCTTAAAAGGTTCTTGAAACCCCCTGAAAACACCGTGGAGAGCTCCTGAAGAGCTTCGAAACGCCCCTGGAAGCTCCACAATTCCATTGAAACTCCCTTGAAACCTCTGTAATCAATTTGCATGCCTTTCAAACCTCTTGGAACGCCTTTAACCTTCCGTAACTCGCGTAGTTGACCACCAGCGTCAGCACCACGCTAATGCAGAGTACAAAAAGCGAGATTTTTTCAACATGTTGTACAAAATACAACAGTGCGATCACTCGAGGGTTAAGGTCACCACCACTGTGTGACCGACCAATCGATTATCTCTTCAGCGCAAACTGACATTCGATTATTCACATTTGTGCTCTTCAAAATTTGAGGTATGGCCCCCTCATATATTCTCCCTAAAAAAGCTCCAGAAACCCTTGAAACACACCTGAAAACTCTCCTAAGATGTTAGTCTAAGGGCCGATTTCTTCGCGTCGACTTAACCGGTAAGCCAGGCTTACCCATATAGTTAAACCTGGTTTAATGCTTAAGCCAGGGTGAAGAAATCGGCCGTAAGCGCATCACAATAGCGCAGTGCACGTTCAGCGAGTCTATCTGGGTCATATTGACTCCAACATCATACTAGCGTTACTGCCGTGAATCGCATATCTGTCCCATTTGCATAGGAAATCCAGCAAAGATGGGACTGATATGCGATTCACGGCATTAATCGTTCCTGAAATGCTTAAAACACCCCCAAAAACCTTTTGGAACGCCCTTAAAGACAAACGTCTTGAGCACGTGATTTTCTTTTCGCAATTTCAATTTCAATTTGTTCATCACAAGTGTTTCTGCTGTGTACATGAATGTCAAAGAGTTTCAAACATTTTGAATGACGCAAGCCAGTTATCGAAGGCGACGCGGTTGATATTATTAACTATTTAATTAATTACAAAATGTTTAAATTTCATGACAAAGTCGTTAAATTCAAAAACATGTTATCAGATTAATTGTGAAACATTGCGTATGAAATTACATGGAACAACTTATTTGTATCATATACATTAAAGTTACGTTCACATCGAAAGGCATTTGGATTGTTTTAGTTTATAGTTGAAACCTTGCTCAATTCAAGTCGAGTTGACCCATTTATTGATGCGTTTCTTCCGTCCTACTCCCACACAAGCTTCCCCAGTGGACACTTACCCCAATCGAGGTCCTCACCGTCCGTAGATTTCCACACACCCAGCTGCTTCGGTTTCTTGGCCGCGGAAGCCCCATCGTCGCCATCGGAATTCCTCTTCCGAAGAATATCGTCCAGTGTGTAAATTTTATCATGACGTCGAACTGCCGAGCCCGCACCGGACCGCTTTGGGGTGGATGTAGCCTGAACCGATTCCGGTTCCGCCCCATCTTCCAGCGTCGACAGGTAGTTCATGGTGTACTTCTCGGCAGCGGCTTCGACCGTTTCCCGCTGGGATAGTTTGAGATGGGGTTCGGCCAGGGCTAGAATACTGAAGGAACATTACAGTTATTTGTGCATTATTCTTAGCTAAAGTTGGTAATATTTGTTCGAATAATCTTGGGCTATCAAATCACTTTCGATCTAAACAAGATTTTGAAAATATCGTGTGCAAGAACTCACTATGGAACTCAAAGGAAGACTATCCCAGGTATTTCTAAGTATGTAAATATGTGCAATGATAATGTCAAACAAACAGTAAACGTCTTCCTTCCGAGTATTATTATTATTGGCTCTTTATTATGGGGATTTTCAGCCCGAGGCTGGTTCATCCCCGCTTCCGAGTATTGAAAATGTTTTAGAATGTTTTTCTCTATCATTATTCAAGAGCGTATTACTCTTCTTAGAATTTCACTATACTTACACAGGTAAAATCTCCTTGGTGTACGCATTGACGTTGACGATCCGCGCCATAAGGTAGGTCCTCGAAAGCCGCAGGTGCCACGGACAGTTGCCCGACATGCCCAGCACGATCGTATTGTTTAAATCCACTCTAAGCTTATTCTGATAGATTGCGCGCACTGTTTTGCTCATTTTTCGAGCGTTTTCCTTCGGATTGAATCGTAGCGTTGCTTCCGAATTTTTTTGCAGCAGCTTTTTGAACTTTTTCAACAGGCGAAATGCGAGGGCTATTTCCGTGGCCCAGAACTTAGCTCCCTGACGCCGTTCGGGCGTTTCCTGTTCGTCTTCGCACATTTCCATTAGCTTTTCCCAGAAGAGTTGTATGTAGCCTTTAGCGACCAGCGTTTGGAAAAACTGCTGGTGGATGCTAGCCAGGCCTTGGGTGTTCCCATTGACGGGAGCCTCAAACATGTACTGGCAACATTCTAGGAATACGTTGCAAATCGTCGGGACCGTTTCCGGATGCTTGGGCAGCTGAATCTTGTCCGAAAGGTACCGAAGCACATCTAAAACAACCGTGTGCAGCTGGTCGACATTGTTTGCCCGGATGTGCTCCTGGAGGAACTGGAACTGTCCAGGGGTCAACTCTTTCTCGGCACTACTCATAGACTTGGCCCCTTTGTGGATGGCCTTCGTCACAACATCGTACACTTTTGCAATGTACTCCAGTTCACTCCGAAACTTCTCACCCAATCCCACACCTTTGATCTGCTTCTTCTCGCAGCTCTGCATCTGTTCGAGTTCCCGTTTCCAGAAGCTGGCTTTCAGCCAGTTCATGCAATATTCCGCTGACCGCCGGAACACATCCACCGCAATGGACATCGAACTGTGCGAGCAAAGATGACGTAGCTCCACTAAAAATCCTTCGATTCCAATCTCCTTCACACGATTGACCATGCTGCCTTTCTTTCCGACACCGCTCTGCTGTCGATACTCCGTCAGGTGGTTGATGAATCGCGTGAAAGCTCCCGCATACATGCTCCTAACTTCATTGGCCATTCCCGTACGGCCATCCTGCTCAGAATTCTTCCCGTCGAACAGTTGAGCCTCCAGTATCGTAATCGTACAGAGGACACTGACCGGGGTGTGTTTACCCTGTCGGATCTTCCAAACCTTTAGCGTTTGCAGGGCGGAGGTTTTCGCTTCCAGAGGGGCCTTACTCGGTTGGTAAATGCGATTGAACACGGAGAGGAATTCATCTCTGAATGGATATGAAGACAAAATTAGTCAACAGAACGTACCTCCTTTTATCGAAAGCAGGAAATTACTTGTCGGCCCATGCCGAGATGTGGGTGATGCCTTGGCGCTTGCAATCGATGCTACTCGGCGGAAATTCCTGTGGCAGTGCGTCGATATTCATGGTTTCTAAACTTTATGAGACACGATTTTCCAAATAACACTCAAATAATGCACGAAATTATCACTAATCAAGGATTGCGTTGTAAACTTGCCGCGCACGCACGTGAACGAAACACTCGTGCTGCGTGCTGTCGTCGCCGCAGCACGCGAAAGAGGTGATGTAAACAACATGGAACGCGAGAAACAACCCGGCAAAGCAAGATGAGTGATGACAGTTAAAGTGCAGTGGCGCCACCTCCTGGTTAGTAGCGAAAACAGTACCAACTAGGGTGCACCAGAGTATTTGTTATATTTAGAGATGCGCCAAGACTGAAACCAAAGGGTTTTTAAATTAAGAAAAATGTATCCATTTTTTGATTTTATACGAAAGAGCACCTTTTTCTGAGCCACTATGATTTTTTTCAGATTTTTAGAACTTTATTTTTGTACCTAAAATAAATTTCAAAGAGATTTTTTGAAATCACCTTTTGACAGCTGGGCAACTGCTTGACAGCTCCGCCCAGTACAAAATGCGACGAGGGGTGATTCGACAAATCATTCCCATACAAACTTTAAATTGATTTCTAAATAGGCTCCCGGGCACCAAAATTCATGAAAATTTGGATTTCGGCTCAGTTTTGCATGCAGATTCAGAATATGGAATTATCTCAACACCGCTAGGAAGCCAATTGAACCGTCAAACGCGGTCCCAATCGAGAAAATTCAAGGAAATAGAACAACATGGGAAACAAAGCGCAACATGAAAGCACATAAAAGCGTGTTAGTGCAAAGCATGACGTCACTTGTTTGCTTGACATCTTACACGCTCGCGTCAGAATACCCATTTTTTCATTGCTATCTCTGTCGCTCTTCAAGAGGCCCCATTTAAAAATACTTATTTGCAAGTTGGGCGGTCCAACTCATAAATGGGTATTTTTAAATGGAGCCTCTTGAAGAGCGACAGAGATAGCAATGAAAAAATGGGTATTCTGACGCGAGCGTGTATGAACAGATCAGACTAACACGCACGCGAAAATATAATTTTGTTTACCGCAAAAATTGATTGTTATAGAGATAAGTGACACTTCAGCACACGAACACAAGTGCGAATTTTTCCTCACACAAAAGTACACGCCAATTCAAAGGCTATTCAAATTGCATATGCAAATATTACCCAGGTAAAACAGGTATATAATTAAAAAACTAACGTCCGGGGTAAGGGAAGATTCATTTATTACGTCCATCGTTTTTCGGGATTTACCGACCCCCCCTCCCCCCTCTGTCACGCTATTTTCCTATACCTAATACACGTACTGTCACACTTTCTTAGACCCCCCCTCCCCCCAAAATGTTGGACGTAATTTTTGAACGGTCCCTAAGAGTGCAAATATTTTCCTCACAGTTTCACAACTACATCTACAAAAAAGGCACGCATACATTTGAACGTGATTACCACTATTGGGCGTGATGTAAATAAACATAACCAAAATCCTCTTCGCGCATCTCTATAACAAATTCTCTGGGGTGCACCAAGAATCTAATCAGGGGCCGTCCATATACCACGTGGACAGAAAATTAATGGTTTTTGACCCCCTCCCCCCTCCCCGTGGACAAGCGTGGACTTTTAATTGACCCCTACCCCCCTCCCCCAATGTCTACGTGGACATCCCAAAAAAATTTTTTTTTCATAATTCTAAAATAAATGGAAAATATGATTTTGAAAAAGTTTTTTTTAATCGTTTTTTTTTTCTTCGTAAACAATGTCTTAAATATAATTGAAAACTTTATAAAATACAAATATTCTATAGCTTTACAAATAAAACAAACAAGTAGCACAAAATAGGTACCTACAAGTTTTTAACATTGTTTTTAATTCAGCTTAATGTTTGTGAAAGTGTGGGTTCGATTCTTGCTCCAGTTGGTGAAAAATTTTCGTCAAACAGAAAATTCTTCATAATGTGTTTTTCGTGTAATGTCCATCGTCTAATGTAAGTGATTGTTCAATGTTTAGTCTGTACAGCCTCTGGTTGAAGACGATGTTTTTTAGAATGTTTGTTATATCTATGATTGTCTGATTGTTTTGTTGAGATAAAGTAATTTTATATCTTAGATTTTTCTTGAGATAAAATTATATTTCTTAGATTGTGAGATTAGTGAAGTACTAGATTGAAAGTAGTGAGCTGGATTTTAGTATGGTGAGATGATCAATTCTTCATTTCTGCAATGAAATGGAGCAAACAGCGTGGGTTGTATGATTTCTTGACTAATTTGATGCTATTTGAGCAAAAGTTTGGGTAACTGTGATGTTGTATTATTTATTTCTTGCAACTTCAACAACACAGTTACCCAAACTTTTGCTCAAACAGCATAAAATTGGACATGAAATCATATAACCCACGCTGTTTGCTCCATTTCATTGCAGAAATGGAGAATTGATCATCTCACCATACTAAAATCCCAACTAACATTTATTGTGAATGTAAACGTCAACAAAGCGTCCTTAATACGGCTTGATGCTGAGTTACTGTGTTGTACATATGGATGGAAGCTTCTATGCAAGCCCTATACCAATGAATCTGGCGAACTTAATCAGCTTGTACATGCTGTGCAATCAGCTTCTATCCCAACTAACATTTTCAGCGCTATAAGCTTCAGTCATTTGCTTTCTGTTGTGTAACCATCGAGTAAAAGCAGTCAACGCTGAATAAAAGGAAAGCTAGTCAAATATAAATCATAAGCTAATACACGACTGCAAAACAAGCACCATACAGCTACCAAACTCGGTTTTCAGAAATCCATTGCTTGTCACTGGGGCTGCCTTTACTCCACCCTATTCCAACTCCGGGAGATTTCCCGGAAGATGTGAAAACTTGAACACATCGAATAGGAATCCCCACTAACAAAACAGCTGCTACTATACAGTACAATTCATTATACTAACAAATCCCCAAACCAGCAGCGCTTTAAAGGCCGTTATACGATTTCATTACGGCTAGAAGCTGTAATAAAGAAACTGTTGGTTTACCCTCGGGTTTACTAACACGGCTTGTCGGATATAAACATTATTGGCAAAACAAACTTTAAGCGGGATATATAGCTACTACACAAATTCTTTACAGCTATCCATGTATGTGCTGTGAAATTATTTGGGTTGCTTTTATTGCACTTTAATTCAATGCCGGAAGATGTGCAAATCGAGTAAGAGTCCCAGCCACTACAACAGCTGCTTTTATACAGTACGTTTTGTAATGTTGCCAAAACACAAAACAGCAGCGCTTCGTAGCCGTTTAAAGAACACTCTTTCAGCTAGAAGCTGTGAAGAAGAATCTGTTGGAGCAACCACACAGCTTGTTCAATGTAAACATTATTGCGTTTGACGTTTCACAAGCTTTTACAGCAAGATGAAGTTGGGTAAGGTTTCTTGTGGCACAATTATGAAGCCTTGTCTGAAGTAAAACAAAACGGGCTATTTTCTATGTTATTTATATATAGCAGTGTGGCAGCGAGGACATCATCGGGACCAGTGGATACGGAGATCGGGAGTTCGATTCCAAGTAGCGGCAAGTACTTTAATTATTCAATTTTAATAGTGATAATTCCAGTTCCACAAGTATTGCGTCACGGTATCCATAACCTAATTATATTTAATCGTTTAATTTGGGGATGCCGTAAAACTATTATTTAACAACTGCGAAAAGGCTGAAAAAGCGCCTTCTCAAGATGTTATTCAGTTAGTGGCTACATAGGAGCCGAGAAAAGAGCTATGACTAGGTGGCATCCCAACTAACATTTATTGTGAATGTAAACGTCAACAAAGCGTCCTTAATACGGCTTGATGCTGAGTTACTGTGTTGTACATATGGATGGAAGCTTCTATGCAAGCCCTATACCAATGAATCTGGCGAACTTAATCAGCTTGTACATGCTGTGCAATCAGCTTCTATGCCACCTAGTCATAGCTCTTTTCTCGGCTCCTATGTAGCCACTAACTGAATAACATCTTGAGAAGGCGCTTTTTCAGCCTTTTCGCAGTTGTTAAATAATAGTTTTACGGCATCCCCAAATTAAACGATTAAATATAATTAGGTTATGGATACCGTGACGCAATACTTGTGGAACTGGAATTATCACTATTAAAATTGAATAATTAAAGTACTTGCCGCTACTTGGAATCGAACTCCCGATCTCCGTATCCACTGGTCCCGATGATGTCCTCGCTGCCACACTGCTATATATAAATAACATAGAAAATAGCCCGTTTTGTTTTACTTCAGACAAGGCTTCATAATTGTGCCACAAGAAACCTTACCCAACTTCATCTTGCTGTAAAAGCTTGTGAAACGTCAAACGCAATAATGTTTACATTGAACAAGCTGTGTGGTTGCTCCAACAGATTCTTCTTCACAGCTTCTAGCTGAAAGAGTGTTCTTTAAACGGCTACGAAGCGCTGCTGTTTTGTGTTTTGGCAACATTACAAAACGTACTGTATAAAAGCAGCTGTTGTAGTGGCTGGGACTCTTACTCGATTTGCACATCTTCCGGCATTGAATTAAAGTGCAATAAAAGCAACCCAAATAATTTCACAGCACATACATGGATAGCTGTAAAGAATTTGTGTAGTAGCTATATATCCCGCTTAAAGTTTGTTTTGCCAATAATGTTTATATCCGACAAGCCGTGTTAGTAAACCCGAGGGTAAACCAACAGTTTCTTTATTACAGCTTCTAGCCGTAATGAAATCGTATAACGGCCTTTAAAGCGCTGCTGGTTTGGGGATTTGTTAGTATAATGAATTGTACTGTATAGTAGCAGCTGTTTTGTTAGTGGGGATTCCTATTCGATGTGTTCAAGTTTTCACATCTTCCGGGAAATCTCCCGGAGTTGGAATAGGGTGGAGTAAAGGCAGCCCCAGTGACAAGCAATGGATTTCTGAAAACCGAGTTTGGTAGCTGTATGGTGCTTGTTTTGCAGTCGTGTATTAGCTTATGATTTATATTTGACTAGCTTTCCTTTTATTCAGCGTTGACTGCTTTTACTCGATGGTTACACAACAGAAAGCAAATGACTGAAGCTTATAGCGCTGAAAATGTTAGTTGGGAATTCAGCTCACTACTTTCAATCTAGTACTTCACTGTTTGCGTCCTATTGATTAATAATCATTGAAGATAAATGGGGCACGTTCGGTGTAGTACTAGATTTGTAGTAATGAGCTGAATTTTAGTATGGTGAGAAGGTCAATTCTCCGTTTCTGCAATGAAATGGTGCAAAAAGAGTGGGTATTATGATTCCTTGCTGAAATTGATGCTGTTTGAGCAAAACTTTGGATAACTATGGTGTTTATGTTGCCAGAAATGGAGAAAACAACAACACTGTTGTCCAAAGTTTTGCTCAAACAGCATCAAATTAGGTAAGCAATCATAATACCCACGCTTTTTGCACCATTTCATTGCAGAAACGGAGAATTGACCTTCTCACCATACTAAAATTCAGCTCTTTACTACAAATCTAGTACTTTACCGATCTGTCCTATTGTTGCATATTCTCGGCCTTATAAAACCGTCCAAACGATTAATTTTCACTGTGATCTATAGGACAGATCGGTGAAGTACTAGATTTGTAGTAATGAGCTGAATTTTAGTATGGTGAGAAGGTCAATAGAACAGATCGGTGGAGTACTAGATTTGTAGTAATGAGCTGAATTTCAGTATGGTGAGAAGGTCAATTCTCCGTTTCTGCCGTGAAATGGCACAAAAAGCGTGGGCATTATGATTCCTTGCCTAATTTGATGCTGTTTGAGCAAAACTTTGGGCAACAGTGTTGTTGTTTTCTCCATTTCTTGCAACATAAACAACATAGTTATCCAAAGTTTTGCTCAAACAGCATCAAATTAGGCAAGGAATCATAATACCCACGCTTTTTGCACCATTTCATTGCAGAAACGGAGAATTGACCTTCTCACCATACTAAAATTCAGCTCATTACTACAAATCTAGTACCACACCGAACGTGCCCCATTATCACTTTTGGAAGATCAGAGTGCTGATCAGATTTCTAAGAGTTTGGGCGAAAGTTCTTTTTATTCTATCGTAACAACTTACACAACATGATTCAATAATGTTCCATTTATTTTCTTGATGTTTTTGTAAACGAAACCTTAACATATACAAGTATTAATAGTTTATATAATAATTCATTCAATTGTACAATAATTAATTTACCTTTCTTTACAGTTTTCATTCTTGTGTGTTTTTTCTTTACTTACTGTCAATAGGTTGTTTGTTTTGTTTTTGTTTTGTGTATGTGTGTCGAATAATAATTGTATTAATAATATTCTCATTGCCGCACACTTTTTCCATATTTTTTATCTTTATCTATTATTAGTCGCTTGTCGCAAAGTTCACATCCATTCAGTCACTCAAACTCGCAAACTTAGTACAACACGCACAGCGTTCCGCCTTTTAAATAATACAAATACTCGTGCATACATTGCACCCTCACGAGACATATCATCCGTCCAAGGTGTTAGTGTAAGTATTAGTGTTCCTTCTTTTAAATGTGTATTCTTTGTTTTTAATGTTTTATTAACGCTCGCGCATCCATTGTTATTTCCTTTCTGCGCGTTCCATCATTCGGTGTTTTGTGTTCCTTAAAGTTAAAAGTTTCCCTAAAACTACTCAGTTTAGAACTATGGTTTCTGTGTTTCATTTAGTTTCATTTCTTTTTGTTTCAATACAATTTGGCCTAAACTTACGTTAGAATTACTACTGATGTCCTTTCTTTGTCTAGTATTTTCTCATATTAAATATGTAATTTCAGTTTTTGTTTTACTCTTTTTGCTTTCCCTTACACGTTAGTTGATGATTCCCTTTTTGATACTTATCTACAGCTTCCCATCAAGTCTAGGTTTGATTTCCATTTATATATTTTTGTCCTAATACTTCGGTCCTTCCTGCCCTTGTCAAATTTGTTCAAAACTTGGCCATTTGTTGGGTATCGAGTGCGTGGTTCGTGCTAGTTTTGATTTCGATTCGATTCCTGTTCACCACATACCCGCTGCTTTTAGTACTTTGAGTAAAAGATCATGTTTTGTCTATAGATTGCAGCTGCAGGTGTGACTCACTTACGAGCTATTGTTTAGTCGGTTAGTTTATGCTGTCTTGGTGACGACGGTTTTTAAACAAATTAATATCACACTTAAATTTAACTATTTACATGAGCTTAGTTTTGGTCTCTTTTTCCGTAGATTTTGCCATATTATGGCTTATACTAGTCAGCTTACAATTAATCTTACTAGCAATAGTTGTATGTCTGATTCAGATTTTTTGTATTATTGGCTAAGTTTTCTGTTTTTCTAAGTTTAGAAAATATCTACAACATGTACAAATATATTTATTTTATGACAATTTCTCCTCTCCGGAGAACGTGAGATACACACTTACACGCTTCAATTTTTTAACTCTACACAAGTTCAATCTAAAAATTCAGATGTGCATTTTATACTTGTTCCTACTGCAAGTGAATAACACTTATGATTATAATGATAAATTAACTAGCATGCCCTAGAGACTCATCTGAAGGCCACGGGAACGCAAAACAAAAGTAAAACAAAAAATCTTTAAGTATATCTCTGCAAAATCATGTTCATTAGCTATTCCCTGCAGCCTCATTTCCTCGCGCCCTAAATTGACTTTTTACTATATTTACATACACACACCAGTGCTCAAAATTTACACTAAAGGGTATACAAAACACAATTGAAAGATTACGATTGCAATGATCCCTAATCGGTAAGTTAATATTTAAACTTGTTAATCTCTTCAGGTTGTTTGCTTTGCTGTTTCTCTATTGAAAGAAAAGTAAACAAAATAAAATACTGTTCAGAAGTATCTCGAACAATCTCACTTTTTGATGTAAATTTTCGCTTAAACACAGTTCATCCGCCTTGTAACAACCGAGCGGATAAACAATAGCGTGGGACGTAGTTCGTACCAAACCGTATGCACAAGTCTCAGAATGCAGTGGAATTGTATCAATGTAAAAACTTTTATTTTTGTCGAGAGAATGTAGCATTTTGGCTAAGGGACCCTTGTTTACAAAACTGCCGAACATATTTAAGCCGTCTGAAAAATTATTCAAATCTCAATGGGGCACGTTCGGTGTAGTACTAGATTTGTAGTAATGAGCTGAATTTTAGTATGGTGAGAAGGTCAATTCTCCGTTTCTGCAATGAAATGGTGCAAAAAGCGTGGGTATTATGATTCCTTACCTAATTTGATGCTGTTTGAGCAAAACTTTGGATAACTATGTTGTTTATGTTGCAAGAAATGGAGAAAACAACAACACTGGATCATGGATCATGGAACACTTAGATTTGTCCCAGTGGACACGTTACACCAAGAAGAAGAAATACTCGTTTCAGTCTCATAATGACTTACTTTTCCGCATTGAAAAAAAGGAATTGAGTCATTAGAGACACATTATAAACATTATGTGGGAATTCAAGAAATCATCGACGAAAATGTTGTTGAATTTAGGGAATTTCTTTTTAGTAGAACCTTTAGAAGTTTCTTTATAGAATCACTGGAGAACTTTCTTGTAAAATTACTGGATTCATATCCAAAAAATCTCTTGGTCAGTAGATAAAAAATGTGTAATTGAATCTCTTGAATCTATTTCCTTCAGAAATTTAAGATGGGAATGCTTACGTAATATTTAGATGAATACTTTACGGAATCTTTTGTGAAATTCCTAAACCAGTATTCTTGGTGGAATCTATGGAAGAATTGCTGATGAAATCCCTGATAAAAATCATTGTTACGCCCAGAAAAAAATTACTGTCATTGTACCGTCAAAATTACAATGAATTGTCCTATTTTTAACGGAAACTGAGTCAGAAAACAAAAGACTTATCAATTTCTAAGTAAGACGAACTCAGTGGCTGAGTAGATAATTGTCTTGGTATAGATTTGCTAGTATTCATAGAAAAAATATTCAGCCAAATCAGATGTCAAACTCCTACAATAGATTTTTTTTTGAAAAAATTGTAAGAGGCATCCAAGTAAAATATATAAAAAAAACTACGATAAGAATATTGTCAGAATCCCGAAAAAAAAAATCCTGCTAGAATCTCTGAAGAGGTACCTTTTGAAATTCCTGGAAAAACTTTGAAACTTTGGAGATTTTTTCCTGAATCGTGTGAGGACTTTATCGCGGAAACGCAAAAGAAATTTGTGAGGGAAACCTTCGACAAACTCCCAGAAAACTCCACTATGGAGGACCTCCTAGAACTATGCTGCCGGTGGAAGCATAATTGTCCCATGTGCATTTTTGGCAATATTGAGATTTTGCAGCCCATGACCATGTATCGTAGGGTACTATCATATGGGGAAATAAAAATAGGTAGTTTGTTCCGAAAATTGTTGAAAAAATGCATGGCCGATTTGTAACATTCTTAAAAGTGGATGCATAAGCGTCACGTTTCATAGGAAATCCTATGGAACTATAAAATCGCTCTAAAATAAAAAATAGTGCTCAAATTTAAAATTGGTTGATGTTAGAACACGATTCAGCACTTATACTTCATAGTTGAGACAATTTACTTTTTTCGAACTTTGGACGCGATTTTCTCGATTGTCTGTTTTTGCACATGGGACATTTATGCGTCCACCGGCAGTATGAGAAGGACAATACACTGACTGTCCTACCCAAGGAATTTTAGGCGTAGCGGCGTAGGACAGGACATATCCTACCTATCCTACCGATTCCACGCGCCTCTGTAGCTATGTATCCGTCGATTTGAATGCAAGGTTGTAAGAACATAGGACAATAAAAGGCAACGTTGTTGTATAAAAGGCATAAAAGGACGAAGTGTTTACATCCATAACATATCAATGCATTCTAAGAGCGTGCTGCGAATTCCATTAATGGATTGATATGAAGTTCGTCATAGGGGAAATGGCTAAACAAAAATATAATAGATTCAATAAATTAATACAACTTACAGTATTGTATAAAACCAGATCTTGGCTCCACTTCGTTATTCTGTTCAATCACAAACTAAAACCATCCCTTTCAAAGCAAACCCTCCACATACACAAAAGACACACCCACCATTTTACCTAATATCACAGACAGAGCAATATGAGGAGGGTTCCGTACGGTGTTCGTAATCCTCCGAGCGTCTTACGCCAACGCGGCCATCATGTGGTACAGCTGCATCAGCACTTGCACGTGCATCGGCAAACAGGACAGCCGATCGTGCGTGTTCGAGTCCATGGCCAGCCAGGAGAGCACATTGTATCCCTCCAGGACGAAGCGCAGCACGTCGGCCGTCATGTTCGAATCGAGCGGATGTTCCGTGGTGGACTGCGACTGCATCATCGGATCATCGTTGTTCTGCAGGATCTGGAAGCTGTTCAGATGCAGCGCTATCCGCAGGAACACTGGGCACACGTTTTCCAGGTGCGGACAGGATGACCAGAACCAGGGCGGCATACGACCGGTGGGAGCTGTGGACACCAGGTACCCGATGGCCATCGGTTGCTGGGCCAGGGAACCGACCTGGGGATGAAGAAATAATTATTTAGTACGACTCGTAACAGTAGTAGGTTTCAATAATTAACACAATGTCCCAGCTCCCAGCCCAACTCAATTCTTGAACTCAAGACTTAGGCATTACATAAGTTAATTGCAGCATAAAGATATTAAGTTTCAAATGGGTCTGGTACGTTTGGCATAAGGCCGTTTGGCATAATGCTATTTGGCATAAGGACGTTTGGCATAAAGGACACTTGGCATAAAGGACATTTGGCATAAAGGACGTTTGTCATAATGAACATTTGCATTAAGGACGTTTGGCATAACATGATGAGTAAAAATCAACAACATATGGTAAGTGGGGGCAGGATGGGTCACCCAAGAAATGAATCCCTATAATTTTCTGAATATAAATCCCATTTCTCTGTATTCTACCACGACTCTCAGATACACTAGTCAGCTATGATATAAGAGTATGAAAAGGTAATAAAGTTTGAAACCTGCTTCTTGACAAACAATTTTCAAAGCATGACCCATCTTGCCCCACCTCATTTTAACGGGGGCAAGATGGGTCAGCTATAAGAAAACTCGATTTTCCTCCAACAAAAAATACTATATCTTCTAGTTTTTCTCTATACATCTAAGCTTCATAGACGTACAGATTACATGAAGAAAGTGTTGAAACATATCGGTAGATTATTCTCAGAACTAGAAGATTTTTGTTCGGGTAGCCATAAACGGACTTTGAAAACCTATATTTTTGAAGGAAAATTTAAAAAATATGTTCTCAAATTTTCAGTGCTCTCATCGCTTCAATAATGTAGGTCACAGAATAGCCTTTCCATGAAAAATAAAACATTTTCAAAAACTATGCAAACATACCGAAAAATTAGGGTGACCCATCTTGCCCCGTCTACACAATACACCTAGTTATATGGAATGTATAGCATAAGGAGTATAACGAAAAAATATTTTGTTTTTTTCTGTGCGAGGAACGTATAGAATTTACAAAACAATATATCACTTTTTTGTGTATCCCCGTCGCTCATCTGGGAAAATTATTGAAAGATTCAAAACATATATTGTGCGATTGAAAACGGTAGTGACCCATCTTGCCCCCTGACCCATCTTGCCCCCACATACCATACATACAATACAAAAAGTATTCTAAAGAAGGATGATACAATATAATGCATTACTTTTTCTGGATATAATATGTAGACAAGGATGAAAGAATTATTACCGAAATCTAAATTGCTTGTGTCGATGAAGAACAGCCTATATACAAAAGTTTATTTTGAAAATAAGAGATCCAATATAGTGCACCACTAACAAGTTTGCCTTCTTTCCATTGAAGGCTGTCCTTCAATTATTCTCCAGAGGGAAAATATGTTTCACATATTCTTTATGCCAAACGTCCCTTATGCCAAATGGCCTTTATGCCAAACGTCCTTTATGCCAAATGTCCTTTATGCCAAACGTCCTTTATGCCAAATGTCCTTTATGCCAAACGTCCTTATGCAAAATTTCCTTATGCCAAATTTACCAGACCCGTTTCAAATAATTAATTAAAGATGTGTCCTGTTCAACGGGTGTCATTTGGCATAAAGTCATTTGGTATAAGGCCGTTTGGCATAAGGTCACTTGGCATAAAGACATTTGCATTTCGATTACGCCAAATGTCCATTATGCCAAATGACAGTTATGCCAAATGTCTTTATGCCAAGTGACCTTATGCCAAACGACCTTATGCCAAATGACTTTATGCCAAATGTCCCGCTCCCCTGTTCAACAGACTGAAACCTCTTTAGGAGCATTACATAAGTTCTGATTACAGCATAAAGGTATAAATTTCAAAAAGTCAATTAAAGTCCTGTTCAACTGTTCGTCGGCGAATACCAGGCTCGTTTTCGTGATGGCCGATCAACGAAAGATCAAATGTTTGACCTGCGGATGATCCTAGACAAATTTCGAGAGTAAAACTCGCAGACACACCAACTGTTCATTGATTTCAAAGCACCGTACGATTCACTGAAAAGGAATGAACTCTGGCAAGTGGCAAATACTGTCATGGTTTTCCGACGAAACCAATTAAGCTGAAACGCGCAACGCTGGATGGTTCATAATCAAGTGTGCGAATCGCAGACTGCTCGTTATGTGATCTTGTATGAATTGAAGCAGAGCTTTATTGTTCAACATTACAACCAAAGGAGCAATTAGGATATCTGACGTGCATAGAAATAACACAGTTTTTATCACACGGTCGCACATGCTCCCCGGCTTTGTGGAAGATGTTGATCTCATCGGCATGAAGATGAACCCGACCAAGACGATGTTCACGATTGCGGGTAGTGACAAAGCCAGGACTATTCTGCCGGTGGAAGCATAATTGTCCCATGTGCATTTTTGGCAATATTGAGATTTTGCATCCCATGATCATGTATCGTAGGGTACTATCATATGGGGAAATAAAAATAGGTAGTTTGTTCCGAAAATTGTTGAAAAAATGCATGGCCGATTTGTAACATTCTTAAAAGTGGACGCATAAGCGTCACGTTTCATTGGAAATCCTATGGAACTATAAAGTCGCTCTAAAACAAAAAATAGTGCTCAAATTTTAAATTGGTTGATGTTGGAACACGATTCAGCACTTATACTTCATAGTTGAGACAATTTACTTTTTTCGAACTTTGGACGCGATTTTCTCGAGTGTCTGTTTTTGCACATGGGACATTTATGCGTCCACCGGCAGTATTGGTGTTAGACAATGACGTTTCCCGTGAAGTTTGCGAAGTTTGCGAAAATCTTTTGGAGTTTTTGAGTGCAAAGTTCTGCGGACAATTCTCAGTGGAAAACAAGAAAATGGTAGCTTAGTTTCGATACTTTGACTATTACAATTATTTTTTTGGAGTTCATTACTAATTCCTAATTCTAAACGCGCTGTATTATGAAACGGACATGAAGCTAGCACATGATGTACGGATAGGTTCCTATTACAATGGTTGCACTTTTCGGGCGGTTTCTTTTCAAAAAGATGGCATTTAGTAAACCAGGCATGCCCGATTCGTAGTCCAGTCAAAACTATTTGCTCTTTCCTATTTTACTGATCAGTCCATCTGCTCACAGTTGGCTTGATTATCTTCAGGTTGGTCCGAGGTGCTTGGTCCCAGGTTGCTTGGTGTGCACGCCAAATTTCCTTTTCAGCCCATTTGCTAATATCCTGCGTCGGGACATCATCTAAAACGGTTGGTTTGTCTCTACCGCGGTTTGCGGCATTGTCAGCTAATTCATTTCCTAAGATTCCTGAATGCCCTCTGGTATCCAGCAAAACCGCAGATCTTTATTTGTCGCCACCTTCTCGATCCTTTGTATATATGGGTTCCTTGATTTACCTGATTCCAGCGCTTGAAGGCAGCTGGCGGAATCACTGAATATCACCGATTTGTCTTCAGCACGATGAGGTGCTGCTTGAGCCAAAGCTACAGCCAAAGTAACATTCCGAAATATGTTGGCGGGAAGCCTCTTTTGTTTGCAAAGTAAGGGGTTTGTCCAGCTTTAACTTTACGTTTTATGGTCCAGTCAACAGATGGATTTTTTCTCGTCCCATGCCCTGTGGGAAACGGTCTGCAATTTGCATATTTTTAATAGTTGTTGCCCAGTCAGCATTTGGAAAGCAGCATTAGCTTTATGCCAAAGTTGATTGCTATCCTTTGCAGACTAAAGTAGCTCTATGTTCGAATGGAAGGCATCCACATTCAACTACAAGAGATAATATTGGAGATGTTCTAAGAGCTCCTGATGCTGTTCTAATGACTTGATTGTAAATTGGAGCAAGTTTTACTATGTTATCTTTTCTCAGATAACAACACCGCAATGTTTGCGGTCTGCTCCTCCTGATATTGCCTTATAATTTAGTCCGCTTCTGCAGTCTTCCTTCAAATGTTTCGTGTACGCATTAAAGGTACATTTCCTATTGTAAAGAATTCCAAGTATTCTTGTCACTTTTGCTTTCTCTAGCTCCGTATCATTCAGAAGGATTTTGACTCCCTGCGATGGCGGTTTAGCTTGCAGCAATGCATGCATGGATGGTGATAACACAAACCCGATGCTACTGGCCCATTTTTCTACCAAGGAGACAGCTTTTTGAAGTCTGTTTCTTGGGTATCCAACACGTTTTCCTGTAGCTGCTAGTATTATGTCGTAAAGGAAGACGTGTACATTTTTCGGAACAACTGAAAACAGGGAATTTATGGCTAAAAGGAAGAGCGATACTGATAACACAGAGCCCTGAGGGACTCCATTCTGCAGTTGTTTCGATTTTGATAAAACGCCGGCGAAACTGATCCTTGCTGAAGTTACTGATCGATGCTGCTGAAAGCTATTGACGAATCTGTTCATTCTGGTTCCAAGATTACTCTTTACAATAGTCTCTAAGATGTTCCTGTACCAGACTTGGTCAAAAGCCTTTTTAATGTCTAAGGTTACAATTTCGCAGTGCTGTCCCATTTTTGCGGCATTTGTGATGATTTCATCGAGTTCCGCAAAGTAGCTTGTGGTCCCTTTTCCTTTACGGAACGCGAACTGCCGTGGATGAAGTTTTCCCTTGCTATCGAGGATGTCCATTAAACTACGGTTGACCATTCTTTCCATTGTTTTTGAGACACAGCTAGTCAATGAGATGGGGCGAAATCCGTGTGCGTCGTTGGTAGACTCTCCTGGCTTCGGGATAGGGATTATAATGCTTTCTTTTCAACTCAGTGGTATGTCTCCAGTAGTCTAAATATGGTTGAAAGCTTCAAGAAGAGCCTTTTTGCAGTGGAAAGGGAGATGCTTTATCATAGGATAGCCTATGTTGTCCGCGCCGGTTGGAACCCCCAATTCCGAATTCGGTAGATGCGCGCTTTAATCAACTAAGTCACAGAACAGATAACGAGGGAAAGTTACAATTGGTCTCCTGGAAGGTAGGAGTCTTACGATATTTCTTCCGAATAAACTTGGCTTGATTAAAGGAACATTTATACAAGCTTCCAAAACTGTTTCTTTTTTGGCAGATAGTTAAAGAAACCAGCTCTGGAAACAGAGCTTTAACATCAATTTTACACACATTTTACCAAAAAAAAAATACTTGAACCCCATTTGAAGTTATCATATAACCGACCAACACTTACATCTTCCGCCTCCTGCGCTGTGTAGCCATTGAGATTCTGCGCACAGTTTGAACCACTATCGCCCGGCGTCTGTCGCTGTCCCTCAAACTGCCCAACCGGACTACCCTGCCGGGAATCCTGCGGCATCTTCTGTGGCATCTCGATATCTTCTGTAATTAACACAAAGAAAAAAAAAGAAAATATTGGTCATTCAATGGGTACCAATGATTACACCTCACGAGAAACTTACCCCAATTGTTGAACAAATCGTCGAACCCGTTGATACCGTCTTCATCGCAGTCTTCGCCCAGACCCAAGTCGTCGAGATTTCCTCCGAGTGTCAGCTCCAGCTCATCGTTGATGTGCTCCGCCACGAACGCCGACTGGGCAGACTATAAGCAAAGGAAACCGAAATTACCACACATGTTGAGAAAAGTACAGGCATTTTTACCACTCTACGGGCCTTAACCGTTATACTTGCTTACCTGTGTCCTCGCACTGGTCGGGAACACCAGAATGTGCGTGCATGTCACATCCTGCGGTGTCGTCAGTGGCGATTGCATCGACAGCTGACTAAACCGTTCATCCGGTGTGAACTGGTCGGGCATCACGCGCAGCTCCGAGTCCGGTTCCAGCGTCACCAAGCAAGCACTCAAGATGCTCGGTACCGAGACCGGATGGAGCAGCGAACACTGCTGGCAAATGTCCTTCAGATGCTTGGACAATTTCCGGAGATTCTCTTTGCCCAGCAGCCAACTCCAGCCCTTCAGTTCGCCATGTCCTATCCGACCAATACGACCAATCACGATTCGCCAGGGTTGCACCGTCTGTGATATTAGTCCCAAGATGAAGTCCATCAGTTTCTGGAGTCCAAGCCGCCTCGCAGAAGCACGTTTCCGTCGGACGCGGTTCGGAATGTCGATGTTGATGGTAGCAGTTTCCAGGAACTCCCCTCGATCGTCGGTGGCCACCGCCAGTAGCCAACACTGATCCTCGCTCAGGCAATAGTTACAGTACATGATCGAACACTGCTGCTTGATGCTGGTTTGGCCGAACGATTCAGAACTTTCCTTCTTCTCGCACAGCTTGGCCAACACGTACGGTGGGGTGTACAGCTTATACGGAGCTCGATTCTTTTCGTCCTTGTTCTTCATGAACTGCTCGGCGTTAGCGGCCGTTCCGAAACCGGTCAGACTCTTGACGTTGTTCAGATGCTGCATGTAGCGACGGCTCTGCGAAAATATACTCAACGCCTGACTGCGCATGTGGTCACTCAGCCGTAACCGGTTCCGACTTCGTCCCAGCTCCATGATGCTTTCCAGCGAGATGAGCTGTAGATGAAAAACAATTGGTTATTCAAAAGAGTTTCGCAAAGCATTTCATTATTTTCATCAGATGTTGATCAGCGACGATAGAATGAATGCTACGACATTCAGGGAAATCGTCCCGTCCGACTCTCAGGGTAGTTTTAGTAAAAAAAAATCTACTGAAATGACTTCCTTTAAGTTTGAAAGGCAACAATTAGTTTTTTCTTCAGACTCTAGTTTAATTTAAAAACACTTCACTAATACTTTACTTTTGCAAAAGAAAATAAAAAAATGAATAACTCTTTTAAAGAAAAACTAGAAAGGACGAGCAAATTCCTTTTAATTCTACTACTGTGCTTATCTTCGGACAGATAGGCCTATTTCGTCTGTGACTTACAGACTTCTTCAGTGTCAAGTGCTCGACTATTAGTTATACATACCTGCACGCTAATGTTACTTCGGATCGAGTCCGGCACCGTGTTCAGAATGTTCGAATAGCACCGAAGCAGCGATAAACAGGCGAGCCGTTCGATTTCCGGTGCATCAGTTCCGCAGGTAAATGGTTCCACCATGTACAGGACGATGTGCGGCGGCTCCTTGCCATCATCATCGTGCTGCATCCGATCGGCTGGACTCGTACTGGATGTGTTCAGGGTATCACGATTTTCTTGGTCTGGAAAAAAAAACAGCAACAGCAATTATTACAGGAACCATGTCGTATTCCGAAAAATCGAACTCACCATTATCGGATTTCGGTGTGCTGGGTGCCTTGTCTCCCGGCTGCGATGGATCCGGCGTACTGGGCGGTGGTGGAGGCATCGGACTCTGCCCCGGTCCGTCCCGATTGGGTGTGGAACTGGCTTGGGCCAGGGCCAAAGCGTGTGCCGAAGCGGATGCGTTGTGGTTTTCCGGTGGATCGAGTAAACTCTTATCCGATGGAACTTTGGATAGGTAGGGTGCCAACTGTTGTTGGCACGTTTGTGCATACAGTCGAAGCATTTCGCTTAGCCGGGTGTCGCCCAAACTGGTGAACCACTCGTCCATGCTGGAGTTTTGCGTTTCCTTCAGGACGCGATTCGAGCCCACGCGCAGGATTCCGTCCCAGCCCTTGATCGGATTGTGCCGGCCGAGTTTGCACATCTCGTAGGTTGTACTGAGTTCTTTAAAGTAGGTTTTGACTTTGGATACGACAAAATCGTTGTCTGGGAGCACAACGACATAAGCAATATCCCGAGGATAGGAGTACGGTTCGAGCAGTAGCTTGTCCCAGTAATGGATCGCATAAGGCGATAGCGAGAGCCAGTCCTTTTCGTAGCCAACGACTAATGAAGGAACGGGCTGAGGTTCGCATTGACCGGTACCTCTTCCAGCTAATCGATGGAACTGTCGCCAGGTAAGTGGTCCCTGTATCGTGTACGGAGCATCCCACAGACGAGTGTTGCTCTTTTTATGGAAGGCATCCTGTAATAGCGGTTGCATAGATTTCATTATTCTGACAATGTCCTGATTGCTCTTAGGTCCTCCCGCTCTTAGATATGGCCATTTGTGTACATTCATCACCCCTCGCAACAGTCCAGATTTGGCAAGAGCACTTCCATCTTCCAGCTTTATCTCGTTAATTGCCTGCAATCGACTTTGTTCCAGTGCCAAGCTGATTACATCATTAGCATCGGTATACTCCAGAATATGTACGGTTACGTTGGCCAAACTTTTGGCTGTCATTGCACTTTGGAAACGAGCCACAGCTCGGTGAATAGAATTACTGGAACTCTGAATAACTGCACAGTGCTGCCGCAACAGATCCATGATCCGAAGTGGTAGCGGAGAAATATCACAGTTGATACCACTGCTGCTGCCGTTGTGGTCATTGATCTTGCCAAGCAAGAACTGAAGCAGCGAATTCTTCTTGTGGACTGCCGGATCTTCCGCCATACCGGTAATCTCCAGTTCGTCCTCATAAAACAAACCTGCCCTGTGGGCAAGCCGTCGATTCACCAGCGCACTGAAACCGCACGTACATTTGATCGGGTCTTCGTCTAAGTATCCATTCTGAAGATTGCTCGTGCTGATGGCCACTACACCGGAAGAGTTTCCACCGCCAGCTGCTGGTGAATCCACCATACCAAAGGCACCGTTGTTGTTATGATTGTTCCCATTAAACTGCGATACCGACGAGGGCGTTGATTTTGCTGCTTCCCGTTCGCTACTGCTACCACTAGGCGTCGAACCTTTCCCACTGCCGAGGAAACTCGTGCCCGGAAGCGCCAGATATGGACCGGAATCGGCTCCACGGATGTTTCCTACGCACTTTTGGCCCGCATTACACACGCACAGCGTGCAACTGTTGAAGTTATGATCGCGGAAGAGATTGAGCGAGGTGTCGTACAGAAGGACGTTCACTAGGAGGGCACTGGTTTCGATTGCTATCCGCTGGGAAGGAGTGGTGTTTCCGGCGGCTAACGGCGTTGCTGGTCCGTCATCCATTCCAAACTGTTTGTTATTGTATGACGAGGTGGTGGAGGTAGCTGGAGATGCCACGGCGACATCGTACGGTGGAGGTGGAAGAATTGGCGTTCGCCGGAAAGGACTGCCAATGTTGTTGATGGGCATGGAACCGCCACTGGCACCAATGGGCGATGGGTACGGAAGGGGACAGGAACCTTGAGGAGTTGGAACACGCATTGAACCACTTCCCGGTGTGGCGCCTCCTGGGGTAGCCGGAGAGATTGGGGACATGCCTTGCCGAAGCGGAACGTTCATACCCATGCCCGGATGGAACAGGTTATTGTTCATAAGTCCGTTATGGATCGGTGAAGGACTCATGAGGTTCCCGCCAGAACCGATCATTCCGCCTGGAAGAGAGTTCACTGAGGGTGGCCTCGATAGGGGCTGTGGTCCCTGCGAAGGTGGGTTTGAGTACGGATGGTTAGCGCCATTGAAGCTAAGAGAATTTGGTGTGCTGAGCGGTTGTGGTACGGTTAGTGGGGTTTCCTGTTTTGGAATAAGGTTACCGGCAGCACCGGCATTTGGTGGAATGTTTTCCAACTGAGCTTGCTGCTGTTGGAGGGCTTCTTGCTGTTCCTGCATTTCTCGCAGTTTGATAAGTTTTTCGCGTTCTTGTTTCTCCTTCCGAAGCTGCGAACTAGATTTGTACGTAGGAGGTTGGGGAACAGGGGGTTGCATCAATTGGCTTGGAAGCTGAGGAAGTGGAGCGTACTTGGTAGATCCCACGTTCTTGGAGATAGTCGGTGGAACAAACACGTACGTCCAATCATAGATTGGCTCTTCCTGTGGACTTCCAAGAACTGGAATTGCTGCGGCCGGTTCAATCATCGTGTCTATCATAATTCCGTCCGACATGCAACCACCTCCGCCGGGGCTGGAATTTGGATGGTGCTCTAAACTAGGCGGGGTTGGAAACATCTGCGACAGCTCCTTCGGGCTAAACATACCAGGGTTCATTGTGTGGTGACCCGACCCGGAAAATCTTTTCAAATCTTCCATGCAGCCTCCGCCACTTTTGGTCGATGCTGGACTCGTATTGACGTGCATATCTGAATCGTCATGGTAATTGGCGCTATCATCAAACAACTGATCCAGATCATCCAAACCCGGTTGAAGGCCTTGCTCCGTAAACAGATCGTCCTTGTCCTCTTTCTCCTTTTTAATCTCGTGCGCTCCCAGCATTGGACCATTATCGTCGCCTCGCTCACAACCTATTTCTGTTTTGATTTGGCTTTCACTCAGCAGACCCGTCGCATGATCCGCGTCTTCCGGCAATGCCAAAGGGTCCTGCTGATCTTGCCTGGTGGGATTCACTGCATCCGGAGCAGTATTCTGCAGTGACTGCAAATACTTTTCCGAGTGTTTCTGATCTGCGTACAGATCCATTCCTCGCATTTGCTGGGACAATTTGGATTCATCGTTTGGTCGAAATCGCTTCACCGGATGATTCATCCAGGCGTCAACCGTC